>NC_143153.1:7418369-7725125 GCF_041381405.1 Jatropha curcas
TGCAACAAAATATTTACCTAACAACAACCTTCATTTTGAACTGCTATCAGCTATTAGCTACCAACTACTAATAATTACTTTCAGCATTGGATTGGTACGAACAGTTAAAACTGAATGCTGAATCTATATAATAATATAAATTTTTAAGAGAAATTTTTAGGACTTATAATATTTTATAGTTTAATAATTTGTGTTAAAAGCATAATTAATTAGATTAAAATATAAGATAATTTAAAATATTGAAGACTAAAGTGTGATAAAATAACATTTTATTTTTAACTTTTACGAAGATTAAAGGATTGAGTTATTAAAAATCTAAAATATTAAAATTGTAAATTTTAAAAAAGTATAAAAAATATATATTAATTTAATGAGAATAATTGAGTAGATAAGGACCAAAATTCTTCACTCGCCACTGCGAGGTCTAGAAGCCAAACCAAACTTGTGGACATGTGAAAAGATACTCTAAGAGTCAAGAAAATGTTCATATAATAAAAAATGTTTATATATAATTTTTTAAGAAATATTATTTTAAATATTTTTAAAATATTAATTAAACAATTAATGCTAGTGGTTACCCGAGTCTTTAAATCCAAACTCAATATGGGTACTAAAAATACTACCTAAATCCGATCTAAACTCGTTTATTCACTATCTAAATCCGCTAGAATAGATCAAATCGAATATCTGCCGGGTCAGGTAAAATTGACATCCCTAGTCTTTGAGTCAATTGCTAAAGACACTTAAAGAACCTAGACGTAGAGGTGGCCATTTCACGGTTTTTGAAACTGGAACCCCCGATTTGAAACCGCGAGGAACCAGAATCAGAACCGGGAGTCTGTGGTTCGGTTCCATTTCTAACTTTTGAGGAACTGTGAACCGGTGGTTCCAAGAACCTGTCGAAACTAGTAATTCCATCTGGTTCCAATAAATTTTTTTATTTTTTAAAATATTTTTGTGAAATCCTCAAATTAACCCTCCTAAAAATTATATAACGGCTAGTTTTAAATGTATTTGTGCAAAGTTGATTTTTTAAGTTCACTATAAATACTCTTTTCATTTTTAAAAAAAAAAGTTACGTTCAAGCATTTTTCTAAAAAAAATAAATTAAGTTCAAGCCATTTTTCAAAAAAAAGAAAAGTTCAAGTCCTTTTTTTAAAACAAATAAATTAAGTTAAGCCCTTATTAATTTTTCTTAAAGTTTTTTCTAAAAATTATTTCATAAATATTTAAATTTTAAATTTTTAACAAAAAAAACGTTCTCTAATTTTTAATTTTATAAGTATACGATTTGCCAGAAAATCAATCGGAGAACCAATTGGAATCATTAATTTTGAACCCATTAAGGAACCGGAATCAAAACCGTAACCGTTCGGTTTCAAACCAAAATGGAAACCTTCAATTTTCGGTTCGGTTCTGAAACTGAAATCGACGGTTCCAAAACCATGGCTACTCCTACTTAGAGGGCCAATAAAATATCATGTTATTGGAGTTTGAGAGAGATAGAGAGGGGGGAGATGGTGATCGAGAGAAATGGAAGGTAATATCGTCTTTTCAGTTAAAATTTCATGTGGGCTGCATATGATTCCAAGTGTTTTATTCCTATTGGTTGTCCATGTCGGATGTTGACCGGGCAAGGGCATCTCCATGCAATCATCGATTGCTTTAATTTATTTGGCACGTCCCAAAAACTAAAAGTTAAAAACAAAAATCTTCTCCAATGCTATTGTCTGTTAGTCTGATGCGTTAAAAAAAAAAAAAGACAATGTTTATCACGCTCTCTATTTTTAGATGGTCTGTTAGATAGCATGACTCGGCTTTTTTTTATTTATTCATTTTTTTCTTATTTTTTATTTTTCTTTATGCATGCTCTTTTTTTCGTACTCAAACTTCTTCTTATGATGAAATTGATTTCTTTTTCATGCATTGGAGAGCTATTTTTAAAATCTAACATCTACAAATACACATTCAGCCACATCACCATCCACAACTTCTATTTATTAAGGTATATGAGCCACAATCCATGGTAGCATTGGAGATGCTCGCTTCAACTTGTCCCGGTCAACTATTCAGTTATTCATATCAGCATTCAACACTTTAACTCTAAATTTTTTTAAAAAAAATTGAGTACTTAATTAAAAATATTGTTCGTTAATACACTAAAAAGTAGTAAAAATTCAAAAAGTACTATAAATTTTTTAAAATATAATTATCGCCTTGAATTCTTAGTACTTTCATATTAAATACTTGAAAAACAAAAAGATATATTAATATTAAATTTCTTTAAAATAAAAATTATATTTTTTTTTTGGGCTAAGGCTAGTATACAAGTAAGACTTTGGCGATTTCAAGATTCAAATAACTTTACAGGTAAAACTCGTTTAAATCCATTCGTCAACAACTTTTGAGGCAATGTTTAGTGTTTTGATTAAATCCATTCGTCAACAACTTTTGAGGCAGTGTTTAGTGTTTTGACGTAAGTCAAAATACTATTTCTAATATTATTTAAGTGTCGGTGATATATTATTTATAGAGTTTGGTGACATAAAATTTGTAAGAGTTTCTATAGTTTAAGGGAGCGGCTTATAAATGTAACACCCCTTCCCGGTCCACCCGTAAACCCGAATGAACCGGACCGAGACGCTACAAACTGGTTGACTGTATGGCCTGACATGCTGAAATCATGATATGTATTGAATATAATAGCATGCTGATGTTGTATACAAAAAAAAAAATAATGTAATTTATATTTACAAAACATGATACTAATGTCAAAATGAAATGGGCCCAACTGAGTGCCCTGTACATGCCATAAAAAGGGTAGACAAAGATACATATCCAAATGAGTAGCTACCCTGAAGACTGAGTCTTCTACAGATGAACTGCAGCAGTTGTAAGCCGACTCTCTACGGTCCAAACTCAAAACCTGCGAGTTAAACAGGTAACTCGCTGAGCAAATAAAACTCAGTGGATATCTCAACATATAAAGAAACAATTAAGCACATACATAGATAGAAATAAGCATGTAAATGCATATGGATAATTAAACATATAAGCACATATAGCATGATCCTTTCATTATACCTTGATTATCTTTTGTACTGTTTGTAATAATGTATGATTCATGGAATGTTATGTCAAGATATCTGTATGGCTCCATAAGGTTATAGTGAAACCGAAGTGATAAGAAAAACTGTATGAAACTGGATGAATACTGTATGCTTGGCTGCTATGGCCCATATATAATCATATCCACTCAACGGCCTGTAGCCGGAATATCAAACTGTATGAGGTGCAGATCTGCTATCCTATGTCGCGGCATAGCCTTATCTACATGGTTTCTACCTAACCTCAATGGAGCAAAATGTTGGTATGTCAATAATATAACACAACATCATATTAATAGTTCATAACTTCATAATTCATAATGTATATTTGATTTCACATCATTTGCATGCTTGAATGTTGTTTTACTACATGTTCTAATGTTGTATTTGATGTTAAAATGATTGGAGGCATATAAGTGAAGTAAAGGAATACAATTGCATTGAAAAAGAAGTCCAAAAATGCATGAAAATACAAGTCGCGAGCGCGCCTTGCAAGGTCGCGAGCGCGTAATGCACTAGATGAGAGACAGTGAGTTATCGGGCACAAGTCGCGAGCGCGTACTTGAAAGTCGCGAGCGCAAGAAGTGCCAAATGAGAGACAGTGAGTTCTCAGGCTAAATTCGCGAGCGCGCGATGAAGGTCGCGATCGCTTACAGGCCAAGGGCCAAGTACGCGAGCACGTACTTCAAAGTCGCGAGTGCGAGATGTGCCAAATGAGAGTCAGAGAGTTTGCGAGCACAAGTCGCGAGCGCGTACTTCAAAGTCGCGAGCGCGAGATGTGCCAAATGAGAGTCAGAGAGTTTCAGGTGAGAGTCAGAGAGTTTCAGGTGAAAGTCGCGAGCGCGTAGTTCAAATTCGCGAGCGCGAGAAGGCAACGCGAACTCGTCATGCAATTCGCGCGCGCGCTTCCAGCCTGCACTATCTGTACTCTTTTGGTCATATCTCTCAATATACAACTCCGATTTGGATGATTCAAAAACCCATGTAAAGCTAACACATAGAGGAACAAATAACTCTTCTATGACACTTCCTAATTCCATCATTAAATGGGGTCAAAATCAAGATGAAGTTACTGGTAAAATTTCCAGCAAAACCTGTTTCAACATAAACTCAATATTCACTTCATTTATTCAACATCTCCCCTGTTCTCCCCTGTTTCTCACCATTACCAGTCCTCCCACTCAACATGAAGCAATATTGTCTCACTAGCAACACACCACACAATTCTCATGCAAAGAAAATGGAAAATAACAAGAGATATCAAACCTTTACTCCAAAAGCTTGAGCTCCTCTTTAGCTTCTTTTTTCTACACTCTTTGAACTCCCTTCACCTATAAATAAGAATTCTTATGAATTCTAAAATAATAGCACCAAATAATTCAATTATGAACTTCAAGAAGGTTTACTTACTTGAATAGAAGAAAAATGGAAGTTAAGGCTTAACTACCATGAAAATTGAAAGGAAGGTGGAAGAGGAAAGGAAGAAGATGAAGATAAACATTAAAATGGGAAAGTGAAATGGTTATGCACGGGTAGGCTCTAAAAGATCCATGACTTTGTGTGTAAAAGTTCTAAATGGTACCTCAATTGTAAACAGGCTACAACTTAATACCCAAGCTCAATCTTTTAATGCAAATCAATCCTCACCCATGTGCTTTAATCTTTTTCTCTCACTCAAGTAACTCCACTTATAAACCCATTCTACCCCAACCGGGTTTGGTTCAACTCGACTCAACTCGACTCCATGAAATGACTCGACTCAGTAGGATGTCACAATAAAATTTTACCTCATGTAACGTTTGATGAAATACTAGTTAGATAGCAGAATCTATGAAAATAATTAACAGCTATTAAAATAACTAATTTTACTAGTTAGAAGTTTATTTTGTTACTAGTTAGCTAATTTTACTGTTGCACCCTAATTTGACAATGTAAGAGCAATAGTGCCTCACACCAAATTTGAACCAAAATCAAAAAATTTATCTTAGGAAAGTGTTTTTCCCTAACGAGTATATCTAAAAAAAAATTTTTTTTGTGAGCTCCTTAATACCGACTATGACTAGTTATTTCGGCTTTCTACCGGCCCCTTTAACCATAATCTCAATTTTATTTATTGGTTTAAGCTTTGAAATATTTACCATTCCATGTGGCAGAAATTAAATAATAAAAAATAAGAGTCAAGGTCAATCTAATCAAGTTGGAGTAACAAATAAACAAGAGTAAACTAAGCAAAGACTTTAACAAAAGGACGTTTAGTCCAACTAATTTAGTTGATATTTATTTTTTTATTTGACAATTACATTATAGGTATTTGACAGCTACCTTATAGGTATTTGATAAGCTTTTTAATCGACAATCAATAGTTGATAGAAGTTTCAATTAGCTATTGATTTCAATAGCTATATTATGAAATTTTTTTTATAAGCATTTGTTTATATTATTTTGAACCACGTTAACATCATCAAAATAGTTGCAAATAATATTTTTTGAAAATTAATATTTTTATGATATCTTTTTATAGTTACTCAAAAATAAAATTTTTAAATATTATTTTAAAATTTTAATTGATATTTTTATTTATATAATATATTAAAATAAAAATAATAGATTCACTTTAAATTTTAAAAATTATACATATATACATAATACATCATAATATATAAAAATAATTAAATGCCTTTAATAATTATTTTATATTTTAAAAGTAACTGCTACCAAAATTTTACCAAACATGAACAATGATTAACTAACCACTATGAGTTATTTGCTACCAGCTATCAGTAACCGTTATCAACTATCAACTGATATGAATCGCTAAACCAAATGAAGCCTAAGACATCCTCATAAATTTATGAGGCTAAATTACTAAAATAATCTCAAACTTTGTGGATAGTTTTAATTATACTCTAAATCTAATTTTCTTCTCTTAGTACACAGAACTTCAATTTTAGTCACAATAACACTTTAATTTCAGATTGTACCCGATTTAATGAATAAAATATTATTTCGTTGAGCCTATATTCTCTCTTATGATTAAGTTAACAAAAAAACTCATCGTTTAACAACATCCTAACTAATATCGGTAAGAAATTTAAATCATAAAAAATAAAGTAAAATAATAAATTTTAGTTAGAGTTCATTGAAAGTATATTTAAGTTAAATAATTCAGCTGCAAAAAGGCACTTCTTAACTGATCAAAGGAGTGCACGGCTAGAGTTCACAGGCACTTCATCAACACTATTAATCTAATCAAGAGCACTAGATCCATTGTCACACTCACCTTCATCCTTTGGTATATTAAGATCCGAATCTCTTTTCTCTCTTCATACAATCATGCTTAATCAAATTAGATAGTCAAATTGAAGAATGAAATTAAACGATAAATTATGTATTAAAATATATAAATTTAGAATCTTCGAAGGGTGAGATGTGATGGTAGAGATCCATTCTCCCTTAATCAAAGGTTTCAAGTTCAAATCAAAAGTAAAGAGCCTCCTTTATAGGTCTATCTCCGGATTAATTGAGGCAGTGGAATTCAAATGCTGGATAATTAAAATAATATATATATATATAAACGTAAAAAAAACTAAATTATCAATATCTTCAATCAACTTAAGCATTTACAACAAAACATATAAGATAATTTAATTTAGAAATTTAACTTTTGATGTGGTTGATGAGGATCGAGTCACTATCATTAGATCTAAACATGGCCAACTTTGATTCTGTGTACAGGCGCCCTTTTGTTTTAAGCAATTCTCCCTTTAAAGACAGAAATTCCAATACAATGAAAAGTCTTCAGATTTTCATTCTAAGGTTGTTTTCGATCCTTTCATAGGTAGTGGACATGAGCATTTAGTAGCATCATTAATCCACTATTAATATTCAACCAGACCAATTATTATGAATACTATATATTACTCCTTCCGTGCATAAATATACCAAGTCGTCTTGCACTTTTTTTTATGTACATCAATATACCGTGTTTTGAGAATATTAGGGAGTAATTTTTTTTCTTCAATTTTACCCCTATATATATTAAATATAATTAATTATTAATGATGTGAAATAAAAGATAATTTAGTCAAATTAATAAATTTTTATTATAATATACTACCTCTGTTCTATAATACTTGTCAAATTTGAAAAAATAGTTTGTTCCAAAATACTTGTCACATTTATGTTTTCAAGGAGTAATAAACGCTATTTTTTCCATGTTTATCCTTTGTATATGACTATTTTCTTAGAAAATTAGTATTAAATTAAGGATAATATAGTTAATTTACTCAATAATTTATTGTAATTTAAACAAATTTAATAGTTTTCTTAAGGAACGTGAAATTCTAAATGTGAAAAATATTATAAAATAGATGTAGTAAGAAAAATTAATTGCTCTCGTAACCACCATGCAAAAATCTTAAATAATTTTTATTTGTATATGTAGGGAGTATTAATTCCTAATTTTAGTACTACATCTGTTCCACAAAACTTATTACATTTGAGAAAATAATTTATTCTAAAATACTTATCACATTTGTGATTTCAAAGAGTAACAAATATTTTTTTTCATGTTTACCCCTTATATATGACGAATAATTATTATTTCAATTTAATAGTTTTCTTAGAGAATTAGTATTAAATTAAGGGTAATATAGTCAATTTATTCATAATTTATTATAACTTAAACAAATTTAATGATTTTCTTAAGAAACGTGAAATTTCAAATGTGACAAAATATGGAGCAGAAAGGAGGTAATGATAAGTATCAATAATCTTAAATTATTGTCAATAAACCCAATATTTATTTTAGTTTATTTTCACTATCTATTAGGTATTTTGCATATCTTACATTATAGAAAATCAAAAGCACAGATCTTGTTTCTAATCTGATTCTGTATTGGCTGATTTAGCCTCTCTTTCTATTCTATAAAAATTCCATCCTTTGCCCTCAAAAAACATTTGAGGTAAATGTTTTAAAAATAAGTATTATTTATTTATTGGTTAAAATAGGAAATACAGAATACTTCACAAAGTTATAGCAAATTTGTAAAAGTGCACTAACACATCATAATAACTACAATTAATTTTGATCATACTTTATTAAAATGTTAAGGAAAATATGTATAACAGTCAACCACTTAAATTCTCATTATACACTAATAGATACAGAACAAGGATAACAGTGGAGTAGTAGTATAGTAACCATCCACTAATTTTTATATTTTAATATATGTAATTAGATTAACTTTAATATGTATTACTAAATTTTTACCATTTACTTCTATTAAATTATTTTTTTATTAGCTACTCTCACTGATTAGATCTTTTGAATAAGCAACTATCAATGTGTATTTTAATAAATAAAGTTCAAGGAGCTAATGTACAAAGATAAAAATTCTAAGGTTTAATAGATAAAAGAAGGATATTAATTTTTAAAGTTTAGGTGGGCCTTTGAAGAAAAAAACAAAAAAAGAAAAAAAAAGAAAAGAAAGGAAAGTGATGACATAAGGGATGACGTCCTATAGATCTTTGAACTGATTAGGATTCTGTCATAAGCCTTATGCATAAACTTGACCATACGTCTTCAAGATTTTCTCTGTGCCCTCTCAAATTTTGGGGATTTATAATAATTTTATATTTTTACATTTTAGTAATTATTATTTTACTAATAAAATGATAAAATATAAATACATAATCATGATTGAATTTATAAAGTTATTTATATAATTATTATTAAAAAATAAAAATACAAAATAACAATTAAAGCTCTACAAAATTTACGATCACAGAAAAAATCGATTAAAATGTAGAGTCAAATTTACACGGCAGGGTTTTTGTCATACATACGCAATAGTTTTCTTAATTTGGCAAGGGACATTCTGCAAGCCGCTAATTTGGAGGTATCCATGGAAATGAATGACAAAAGAATAAAAGATTAAGCAAGAACAGATTTCTGTATTTTCGTATAGAAAATGACAATTGTTTCCTCCCAGTGGATGGAGTCGTTTGTCTCTAATATAAAATGAGGATGGCAAGGTCATATCAGTCTAGAAGCCTGTAATTCAAGACACACTTGAATACGTTGCTGCTGCGAAGTGATGGGTAGGACTGTGGCGGTGTGTGTAGATGGATATGGAACTTGGAAAGTACAATATTCATTTATTTAAAAGTTTTGAAATTTGAGTTAATCTTATAACACCTAATAAAAATACAATTTTAACTATTTTGTAAATATAGTAAACATATCTTTAAAATTAATTTAAAAAATAATCTGCTATTAATATATATATATATATATATATATATATATATATAATGAGACAGGGAGGGAAATATTAAAATTATCAAAAATGCTCTCACTAAATTTAGAGATGGATAAAAATATCTTTAAAGATTTTAATTTCATGGTTAAAATAATAAATTAATTCAATATGATTGGTTATATTGGTTTTCTATTTAAATCTAAATTCTATTGATTAAAAATAAATTTTTTTAACAATATATAAATTAATTATAAATTTAACAACATGAAAAATTTAATATACCTGATTGAGAAGTTCTAAACCAATTGAAACTTTAAAATTGCGCCTATTTTAAAAGGTTTATTATATCTTAATTAAAATTATAATTTTATTGTAAAAGTTTTGTCTCATCTTAATTAGGGATTATATATTACTAATGTTAATTAAAATTATAATTTTATTGTAAAAGTTTTGTCTCATCTTAATTAGGGATTATATATTACTAATGTTAGAAACCATTCGCACGATGGACGAAGTAATATTAAATGATAAAATAATCTTTTATAACATCATTAAAAAATAATAAAATTGTATAATAAAATGATTGTGAAATGCATCTCATTTACAAAATTGTATCTCATTTAGTATGCTAAAAATGTTGTAATGTTAAAATGTATCTTCTTAAGTATCATGCGAAGTCTTTCATCAAGGCATGCAATAGCAAAAACAAGTCATGCATAATATGACCTGCATAAAAAAATTCATACACACTCTATTTCTACAAATGATAGTAAAACTTATAATAGTGTCATTTCTTATTTTCATTTTTGTTTCATCTTACTAGACATCTTTCGTAAACATTTGAGATTATACTTGATAATAATAATAATAATATATATATATATTAAGAATGAAAATACATATTGATATGCACAACTAATAAATTACTTGCATGAAATTTTATTTTTTTCCATTTTACATTTATGCTTCTAATATTTATCATTCTATAATCCAAAATAATGTACAATTAGCAAATTGTACGACTTACACGGTATAAGGTAAACTATTTATTTTTATATATTATATAGATATCACCACTTTTATCTATGCAGGTTTTGTTTACTTTCACTATGAAAGACTTTTTTTGACTTTTGTTATCAATGATTTATTATGGAGGGCACACCGATTACTCATCGCTCAACTTATTCTGGTCGATCATTGATTTATTAATTTTTATTTTTATTTATTTTAATTTGATATCAATATTGTTCGATGCGTTATTTATGTTATTTATTATCAATGGTAGTTTGTCTTTCAAATTCTCCACATTTCACTTTGTGTTTATGCATAAAATAATATTAAGACTAGTCATCATTTCATAGACACAATAAAAATACCTCAAATTTTACTGGTAATTTTCTTCTCCTAGTACTATAAACTTCTGACTTTAGTTAAAATATCACCACAATTTCAAATTGTATACAATTTTATGAATATATTATTTTCATTGGACCTATACTTTCTCTTATGGTCAGTTTAACCAAAAACTCAATATTTAACAGCACTCTAACTAATATTGATTAAAAATTTAAATTCATAAAAAGCTAAGTAAAATAATAAATTTTAGTTAGTTATAAATATTAATATTAGTTTAGGTAGTTGTTTTGCCATTTTTAAAGCATGAAATTTTGTTTATACTTAAGTTAGATTTCTTATAAAAATAGGCTTTAGTCATTACCATGTCATTTTATTTTTATGATGTTGTCAATATTATATAAATAAATAAAAGTATTTTATTTTTAAGTTGAATAAATTATTTTAACTTTTATTTATTTATAAGCAGTGCTAATGAGAAAAGAGTTTGATTTGGGGAGAAAAGATAAATTGGGTCACACAAAAATAATATTTTTATTTATTAAATTGAGTATAATTTAAAATTAAGGTGCTATCATAACTAAAATTTAAATTTAAGGTACTAAGAGAAGAAAGTTGGATTTAAGGCATAATTAAAACTAATGCAAAGATTGGGTTTTTTTCAATGATTTAGCCCATTTTATATGTCTAATTTTGAACTTTCCCGGTCACAAATGTTGGTTTTTTGTTTTTTTTATTAACATCACAATATTTTATTTTTTAATAAAAGAATCATTATTTTTATTAGAAATCATTATTTATTATTCTTATTATTAAGTAAATATTTCTTATTTTATAATGAAATTAAATTTTGTTATTGTTATGAATGTTTTTTCCAATTTTCGATCTATACATTTTTTATTGAAGTTATATAGAAAAGAACATGAATATGGAAAAAAAAATCAAATTATATTAAATATTGTATTTAATTATCAATTTTGCTATATAATTTTATTTATATTTCTAGTTATTATATTTGATTGTCTTTTATTGAAAATTAAAATAACAATGAGTATCATTTTTGGTAAATAATAAAAAATTGTAAATTATATAACGAGTACCTATAATAAAAGCAACACATGTAAAAACTAAAATGAATGTTAATTAATATTTGAGATAATGTTTCATGGACAAATTTGTTTGGTTATTTGATCCATTGGAAGGCCCAATGAACTGTAGGCTATACAACAGGAATAGCTCATCCCTCAATTCACCAAATTATTGAAAGCATTTGTGGCCGAGAAGACTCATATTCTAAAACTTTCATTCCTTATATAAGTAAGAAAGTCCAATAAAACCACACTTGATTGGCGTAGATAATAATATTGGAGAATTTTTTTTACCTCTCAATTTTCTTGTGGTAATTATATTAGAGCAAATTACGGTAACATCAGAGATACTCTTATCCTTTTATTTTAGCTTTGAAATTTGCTTTTCGTTAAAATTTTTTTTTTCTTTTTGAGGGATTTTAAAATCAAAATTTGAAGACGACAATGTAAAGGACTAAACCAGTAAAATAACATCTCCCTTTGTTCGGACTTAATGGGCTGGGCCCATCTTCAAACATAAACAACAACCACAAGCCCATCTAAATGATTGGGTCTGCTCTACGTTGGTTAAGTAGAACCGTTTACAAAATTGGGTATTGTCAAAAACCATAACATTGTCAAAAGCCCCAACATTTTATGGTTTTTGAGTTTCAGCTTCACTGATTACCTCCCTGCAAGAATTCCCCCATCTATTTTACTATATTATAATCATCTTTCTGGTTGACGGGAAAGTGAGGTGGGAAAAAAAAAAAAGAGTTATTTATTTTATAAGAGTTCTATTATAGATTTATTTTATAAATTTATAAATTAATAGTGAGTACCACGTCGTGCTTACAATGTATCGAGCGTCCTGGCAGGGGTGGCCACGGTTCCGAAATTACTGGTTTCGGTTCTGAAATCGACGGTTCTGGTTCTAAAAAATTTAGATGCGGATCCGAATCGAAAATTGACGGTTCTGATTACGGTTTGGAACCGAACATTTACAGATTCGATTCTGGTTCCTTAACGGTTTCAAATCAATGGTTCCAGCCGGTTTTTCGATTGATTTTTCCTGCATTATAAAATCAAAAGTTATGAAACAAATTTTTTTTTTTTGAAAATTTAAAATTTAAATATTTATGAAATAATTTTTAGAAAAAATTAAAAAAAAAACTTAACTTAATTTATTTATTAAAAAAAAAGACTTGAATTTTTTTTTTTAGAAAAAGGGCTTGAACTTAAATTTTTTTTTTTTAAAAAGGCTTTAACTTAATTTATTTTTTTAAAATGAAAAAGGGGTATTTATAATAAATCCAAAAAATCAATTTTTCACAAATACCTTTAAAACCAGCAGTTATATAGTTATTAGGAGAGTTAATTTTAGGATTTCATAAAAATATTTGAAAAAATAAAAAAAAGTTATTGAAACTCGGTGGAACTGCCAGCTCGAACTGTCGAGACCACCGGTTTTAACCGATTGGAAAAACCACCGGTTCCAGCTGGTTTCGACTGGTTCTTAGAACCGTCGGTTCATAGTTTCTCAAAATTTGAAATCGGAATCTAACTGTAGACTCCCAGTTCCTATTCAGATTGATTTCGGTTCTTCACGGGTTTAGTTTCGGTTTCCACCAGTTTCGAACCAGCGGTTCCGGTTCTAAAAACCGGAAAATGGCCACACTCTTCGTTTCCAGGCAAAAAGGAAAAAAAAAAAGAGATAATTTTCATTTTTCTATTTTTTCACTATAAATACACACGTTGATGTAGAGTGATAAAGCAGCAACGTTGATGTAGAGTGATAAAGCAGCAAAAGAAATGCCAGCAGCTATCCTGTCTCCATCATCAGCTTCCAGAATTTTCACCTCGACAACTCTTCTTAAACCCTCTACTGCATCTTCTCTTCTACGGACACTCTCTCCTTCTCTCTCCGCTTCCCGCTTTCAAGTTCGTGCAATGGCTGACTCTGCTTCTGCTCTTTTCAAGAAAATCCAAATCCAGAGAGAAGATACTGTAAGTTTTTTTGTTTTTATATATTATTTTTCTTTTGTCTTTTATTTTTTGTTAGTGATTTTTGCGGAAGGGCTTGTTTGTTTTGGGAGGTTTTCGTTAAAAGGTTTGTGTTTTCAATCAACGTGGAAATTGGGTTTTCTTCTGATTTTCGGATACTGATTAAAAGTGCAGAATTCTATTTTTTATCCCATTGTTTTGAAGGCGATCGATTGTTTAGTTTCAGTGATTTTGAAGAAGAAATCATTTGGATCACTCTTGTGTTGTGTAATTGACAAATTGACTGTTAGTGGGTAACCACTTGACCTTGCATTAGCCATACAATTAAAATATTAAAGGACAATAAATTATGGGAATTTATAATTACACTGTAAACATTAGCAGCAGTTTGGGTTTCTGATGGCATATACAAAAGCACACACAAACATAACTCAATCCTGGTTGAATGCTTGTTGGAACTAAATTATTGATGGTGTGCTACTTTCTTTTCGTTTTCTTGAATCTTTTTTTATTAGACATTTGATGCATATGTGGTGGGCAAAGAAGATGCACCTGGGATTGTAGTGCTTCAAGAATGGTGGGGTGTTGATTTTGAGATCAAGAACCATGCTGTAAAAATCTCCCAATTGGAGCCTGGATATAGGGCGCTTATCCCTGAGTAAGCATTTGATAATCATTTATTTTGTATCTTACTTCAATGACAACATATTGTTTTCGAGATATGTTTGTCGCATCTTAATGTCAAATATTTTTAACTTCATGTTTCAGTTTGTACCGGGGAAAGGTAGGCTTGGATGTTGCTGAAGCGCAACATTTGATGGAAGGTCTTGACTGGCAAGGTGCTGTTAAGGATATACGTGCTTCAGTTAATTGGCTCAAGGCTAACGGTTCAAAGAAGGTTTGGCACATCCAGTTCTTTGCTGTTAGAATCATGGATTCTGGAATGCTTTTATGCCAATTGCCTGATCATGCTCATTAGATATCTACTGTTCTGTTTTGTCCCATTTCTACGCTATGCCCAACATCTATAATTCCATGTGGTGGTTTTTAAAGAAATTTAGCGGACATAATCTTTAATTTATTAATTTTAAGTTTTAACACTAGCGCAACATTCTAATTTATGGGAGCAATCTTGAACTTCATGCAACACTTAATTGTGCATAGATCCCAGATGCCCAGGTACGTGTTTGTGTAAATGGCTTGTCTTACTGTTGAAGTTAATTGTGAAATAGTATTATGACTGAAGTTGGAAACATGCTAGTTTATCTTCTTATTGATAATAAGTGCGACTGGGTATTGCAGGCTTAAATCTTTCTTTAATTATTAAGGTATACCTTGAACAACACTTCATGATTGGACGGCTCCGACCTTAGAATTGCTAGGCCACTCTTTTAGTGTTTAGATATTTTATAGGTTATTAGAGGATGAGAAAAGGAGGCTTTTTTCCGTAGTAGGAGGGGAATAGGTGATGAGCTAGTGGGATTTTTTTTTTGAACTATAATTTTGTTTTCTCCAATATCTTGTAGCAATGAGATTGCGTTTCTTCAAGTTGATGCTTCCTTAAAAATTCGATGTCAATTTTTGTGATTCTTTTCTTGAATCTTTCTACTTTACAATGCTGAAGTTTTATATTGTTAATTGGTCTAGTGAGTTATTACATTTGTTTTGCTAAGTAATCTTTGGATCAACTCCAACAGGTAGGAGTAACTGGGTTTTGCATGGGAGGTGCTCTTTCCATCGCAAGTTCTGTTTTGGTCCCTGAGGTTGATGCTGTTGTCGCATTTTATGGTGTTCCTTCATCAGAGCTTGCTGACCCTGCCCAGGCTAAGGCACCTATTCAAGCTCATTTTGGAGAGCTTGATAATTTTGTTGGGTTTTCAGATGTTACGGTATGGGATCTTTTCCTTCATTAATTTTTAACCTTTACTGGTTGCAATACTGCAATATATTTTATTTCCTTTTGGAATACATTATTTTTAAGTACGTTAGAAAATGAGAGCTTCAGCATCTAGGTATTATAGTAATGTTGTACTTAAACTTTAGTGCATGAACGTGGACATTGCTCCCTGAATGAATTTTTGCTTCTGATATTCATTCTTCAGGCTCAATTATAAGGAAACACACTAAAACTGAATCCTTTAAGTAGTGAAAGCTTGCATGCAAACCCCTCTTAATTATGAACCACCATAAAATTGAATGTAAACTGATATGAGTCCGCCTCTGGTTGGTTCAGCTGCATCATGTCTCTTCCTGTTTTTCTTGTTTTTCACTTTGTTCATCTGAGTTCAGTTGGATCTCTGCATTATCATGCCTTGCACCAAACCAAGGCATTTAAGACTAGTTGCATGTTCCCACAGGAAGGGATTCCATGATAAGGGAATATAGGTGCAAAGTGGCCTTTTTTTTTCCCTTCCCCTTTTCCCCTTCTCAGTTTGAAACGATGAAATTCAAGTGTAATGTCCTATAGGAGCCTAACTAACTGCTTGTGTTGTCCATACACGATATCAGTATCAGCAACCAATTTTCAATTTCAATTATATCTGAAAGCTCTAGCTCTATGTATCTTCCTTTATTTTTCCAATTTTATAGTGCCGCCTAAAAATGATAGACAGTCATGTAATGTACTTGATTAGTCTTAAGTTCTGGGCTTATAAACACTGTCTTTATTGTGTTTGATATAACCAACAAGGATCACTATTGTCATCTTGATTGAATGTCTTCATTTTCCTTCCCTGTTAGATAACCAAGTTTATGCTTGACTCGTGGAAAATCTCATTGGAGTGTCACTTCATTTTGAATGATTTGGGTATTTTTTTTTTATGCCTTAGATAATTGGAAAATGGAGTATTAACAAAACTAATTAATGTTCAGAAGCAATTTGAAACATTGACTAAGGGCAAGTTTGGTATTGTCATTGTCAATAGCTGAATTTAGATAAAAAATTAGGAAGAATTCTCATTGCCTAATGAATAATGCATTTTTCTAACATTGGTTTTATGGGCTTAAAATTAATTTTGGGAAAAGTTTCAAATATGAGTTTTTTCCAAAATCAGCTTTGGATGCATAGAAAACCGTATTGCAAAAAGCTATATGCGTTTGGACCAACAAGATTATTCGTAATTTTTGCCCAAAATATGCTGTTAACAATAGCATTACCAAACTGGCTCTAAACAAAGTTGCCTTGCATCCTTGTCCTTTTTCTTTTTCGCTGAAATCTTCCATCCTTGTCTTGCCTGGGAGACACCAAAGGTGTGTATATACCCTTTGCATATATCTATACTGGTTTATATATGTCTAACATTGAAAGTTAGACATGTCAGTGTGCATATATCTATACTGGTTATTGCCATGAAGAAAGAAATAATAAATTTACTAATGCTGTAACTGAATTTTAATTTTTCAGGCTGCCAAGGCTTTGGAGGAAAAGCTGAAAGCATCTGGAATTCCTTATGAGGTACACATTTATCCGGGCAGTGCACATGCTTTCATGAACAGATCTGAAGAAGGTATTAAGAGGAGGAAGGGCATGGGAATGCCCGATGACAATGAAGCTGCTGCTCAGCTGGCATGGTCTCGTTTCAGCTCATGGATGGGTCGTTATTTATCGGCATAACTAATTGGTTAGTATGGTTTATAAATTTTACCAAATTATAAGACTAAATAATAATTCAACATTTTTTTTATGTAATACATAATATATATATATATATACTAAAAGATTTTTAAAAATTTCTCCAGGCATACGCCATTGAGTACTGGCATTGAATGTCAAGTTGGTAGGAAGGCCCAAGTATTTTACCCAAGTGTGTTTCAATGCGAACTTTGAGGACTTGTTATATTTATGAAATGAGTTAGTTTGCTTGTAATAACGAGCCGGTGTCAGCTTGCATTGCCATTTGATATGGACTTCGAATAATTTCTGGATGTATATATGCTAAAAACTGTTAAATCTGCAAGAATGGTTGTCACCATTTCTGTGCATGATTCTGAAAGTAAAGACAATGTGTTCTTATGCAAGGTTTGATAATGGGCAATGCTGGTGGGCATAAATTAAGTATATTTGAAGCTCAAGAATACAGAAATATATTTAGAAAATAAAGATTTAAAGCTGATCATAGGTTTTTTTATGCACTTGTAAAGGATATTCAGGCTTGTTTTTGAAGATACCTATGGTGAAAGGCATTTATAGTCAAAACATTATTAAATGCATGTTAGTGTTGCAACGAATAGTCATTCTCTAGCTAGGTTGGGATTATTACTGGGAAATCTATTGACTTGAGATTATTACTGGAGTTTGATAAGTTTTTCCTTATTTCTAATAAAATTTATTTATTTTGCTCATAAAAAAAAAAAAAAAAAAAAAGTGTTTCAGGGAATAGTTTTAAGTTTTGCATAAGAGGTTTACGACATCCAACTATAAAATTAGACAGTCTCAAAATAACCATACTTGTATCTGAAAATTAGATTTTTTTTTTTATATATGAGGGAATTTTGCACTAAAAAGAAAAAGTGAAGTAAATTTTTTTAGCTATGCTATTCATTTTTTATATATAAAAGTAAATTATTATTTCGTTTTATACTCTTATTTTTAAAATTTAAAATTTTATTTCAGATATATTATTTAATCTTTCATTATTTTAAAAATTAAATTATGAAAATTAGGGTCTTAATTAGTGTACTTTAGGTATTTTGTATATAGCTAGAACGCTCTCCACAAATTGCAAATACTAGTTTATTAAAAATATATTGTTATGAATTATTTTTCTATAGAGAAATTCTCAACGTTAATAAACTGAGTAATTAACTATTTCAAGGGTTTTTATATATCATATGACTATCAAATGCATTCCATTATGTGCATATAATCTTTTTAAGAAACTTTTAGCAATTCATTAATAAAAAAAAAAATGTAATTTGAGTATATAATGATATTTCTATAGAAATAAGAAATATAAATATAAAAATACACTGTTTTTTTTTTTTTTTTGATCCAGTGAAAGAAATCAGTCTTCTGAGTAAAAATCGTTAATAATCTAACTGTATTTGAACCTTCAACTTTTTTTTTTTTTTATTTAAATTTTACCTTAAAAAAAATTCTACAAAAAGGAAAGACAAGGCATTAAATCAAAATCAGAGTCCCAACCCAAGATTTATACCAACTAATACAAAACTACCGACTTCTTATTTGGACCCAAAGATTCAATGGACAGATTTTTAATTTGTCGTAAAGAGATGACTTATTGACTCAACAAGTCCAAATAGAAAATTCATGGGGCTAAAATTTTTGGAAATTTACTTACATGTCTTTGATGGATAGCAAACTTGAAAAAGGACAATAATTTAGAACCTTCTTTACATGTAAGAAATGTCTTCTCCCTGAAATCTTTATGGTCAAGGTTTTCTGAAATTTCTCAACAAACTTTAAATCATTCATTTTCAATTCTACCTGTGTTCATATTCCAAGTTTGAAGAATACAATTGGTTCATGATGACCTTTTCTGAAAGTAAGAAATCCTATGATAAAATCCGGTTTGAATAATGTAACACTGATGATCTTTGAAAAATATCAACAAAACCCATAAAGAAGGAAACCTTTTTTATTTATCTTGATCAAAAAGCATCTTGCCTTTTATTTTATTTTCTTTCTTTTATTCCTTAAAAGAGGTTGGATGCCAAAATAATAATATTATAAATTATATAATACGAGTATTCTCCTTTAACTCAACAAATTAATTAATAAAAATTCTTCGTAATATTTCTTACTCCCTATTAATTTTTAGACCTGGTACCCAAAATAAAAAAAAAAAGAAGTTGAATTTTCCTTTGACCACCCAATTTCTTTAATTTCAATAAATTTAAAAATGAGCATTCAGTCCGATCCAATCAAATTAGCTCTGTCCAAATAATTAAATATTAAAATTATAAACTAAATCCAACGCAATCAAACTAAAATATTTTGCTTTTATTGATAGATAATGAAAGTCAACCAAAATTATTAAAATTAATATATTTCTAAATCAATCAATTCAATTGGAAAATCCAACGGACAAAAAAAAAAAAAAAAAAAAAAGCTAAGATAACAATTTTATTTCGCACAATTAATGCCTTTTTATACAGTTTCACTCTATTATTAGCAAACTTAACTTGTGGAAGATAACCTGTCTGGGGTACCAAGTGGGCTACTCTTCTTTGGAAGATAACCTGATGTAACAATTTTCAAAAACAAAATACATTTGGTAATAATAAATGGGAAAGCAAATGTATTAAAAATTCAAACTTTGTTAGTTATTCAATAAAAAAGTATTTTTCTATTTTTTTTAAATAAATTTAGCTCCAATTAGGCTTAAACTTGTAAGTTCAAAACTCCTTTTTTCATTTGAAGAATGTGATTTCAAACTTCAAAGTTATGTTTTCGCATATTATATTTTTAAATTTTTATTTTAAAAATTAAATCAGAGTAAGCATAGTCCTTTTTTCTGCATGTTTAATGCAGCATTTCTGTTGCAATGTGAAGCCGTAATTTTGGGATTTATGTATTATATATATATATATAATAGACAACCTAACCAATCCCTTGGACTGCATTCTAGCTTTTTAAGTTCAGTCCAAACTAAAAAATTCAAATAAAAATATCAATTTTTTCAAACAACAGGATAATATTACACTTGCTCGGTCAAAAGCATGTCATCCCGGAATAAAGTTCAATTTGGTTTCTAAACTTATTTAGTAGAATAAAAAAAAATTAGATTTGATATTTTGGATCAATTTAGCCCTTAAATTTATATAAAATAATTAAAAAATATCCGATTTCACTTTTTAATCTAATTTAATCCTTAAACTTATTTTGATTTTTATAAATTAATAATTGATTTAATTTAATATGATTGATTTTTTATTTCAGATCAAACTTACCTAACTCTCATGAATATAAATTTAAAGTTCATAATATCATTTCTTGTAATATGATAAATTTATAAACATGCATTATAACCTTAATTTATTCAGCATGAAAAATGCATAGATTTCATAAGCGATAACCTAGTAATAGAGACTGATTTTAAAATGTTCAAATTAATACATATTCATAAACTCAAAACCTTCAATCAAAGTAAAGAGAGATACAATACGTTCATATATTATTTTTCTATATTTTATAATTAATTAATTTTTTAATAAATTAGTCAACTCGATCCTAACTATAATTTTAATATCTATATAATGATTTTCACATTGTAAGTACAACGAAGAATTAAAGGTTAAATTGACTCAAAATGTCAAATATGATTTTTTTTAATCATTTTAAATAAATTTAGGAGTTAAACTGACCTAAAAAGTGAAATGAGATCTTTTTAATAATTTTATATAAGTTCAAATCTGACTTTTTTTATCCTGCTAAATAAGTTCAGAACCTGGGTAAAAAAAAATTGATAAAGTAGGATTTGATTCTAAATCGGTGCATTAGAAATATCTTTTATGTAATAAAAAAAGAAAAATAGTCCATAGATATACATAATTTATTATAATTACAATAATTTTGCATGTTTTTCTTGTGCTAGAAGCAGCTAGAATACAAGAGTATAGTTTGCCACATGTTTGATGAGTTCCTTGAAATCATAGGCTGGTAGGTACATGTGAACTGGATTTCTTTCTCACTTGATTTTTCGTCAAATACATAATTTAATCTCCTAAATTTACAAAAAAAAAAAAAAAAAAAAAAAAAAAAAAAAAAAAAGAGAAATCTTATGACACCTAATGAGCCACTAAATTTCATTTTTTTTTAATTTTATAACTCTTGAATTTCTTTTTTTTTTTTTTGCCACTTCGGGTAAAGCTAATTTTACTTTTCAATAGATGAGTTACAAATTATCACAAAAAGTGAATTCAATAAGTAGGATACATGCTTGAAATATATATATACTCTTAATTTATCAATCACTTCATTTATTTATTTATTGGAATTGAAAATAGTTGTCACAACTCTTTAAGAGTTTAGTGTGACAAAAAAAAAAGAAAAATCAAAAAATACATACATAATATATTCATCCACATTATAATTAATAATAAGAGTAGTCAACTTTGAGATATTTTTATACTATTATCTCTATTCTATAACACTTGTCGCATTTGAAATTTCACGTCTTTTAAAAAAATTATTAAATTTATCTAAATTACAATAAATTATTGAGTAAATGGATTGTATTACCCTTAATTTAATACCAATTCTCTAAAAAAATCATTAAATTGAAGTAATAATTATTGCTCATATACAAAGGATAAACATGGAAAAAATGATTTATTACTCTTTAAAACCACAAATGTGAAAATCCATCTGTCCCAAAATGATAGTCTATCTTTCCTTATTGGTTTGTCCCAAAATATAGTCCATCTTCATTTTTTTCATTATAGTTAATTCTTGAATTGTCTATTATATTCTTATTAAATTTACTTATTTTCAATAACCATCATTAATTCTTAGTTATTTTTCCAATATAATAATTACTCATGTATTATTTAAGATGGGTATAATAAGAAAGTTATATGAGTAAATTATCCTTTAATAATATTTTTTTATTCTGTGTGAAAATAGAAAGTGAATTATTTTTCTGGAACGAATGGAGTAAGTATTTTGAAATTTTTTTTTTTCAAATATGAAAAATACTATGCAACGGAGATAACGGTTCCTTTTATATTTTATATTAACGAAGATTCAAAATGCAAATTTATTAGTAGCATTCCTTCCAAACTCTCTTCTTAATTATTATAATTAATGATTCTTAGAGTTCAGATCCAAATCTTCTTGGGAATTAGTGATAAAAATGTGGGTCCATAAGTAAAATTAATTTATTCTCTCTTTCCCATCTTTTTTTTTTTATTATTTTTTATTTTTGTTTTTTTCTGTGCGGTATTACAAGTTATGCTACATTCTAATAATGGACGTATATTTTTTTCTTTAAGAAAACAAAATCGCATATTCCCATTCGGAACTGAGATGAGATGATATTCAAATAAAGGATTACATATTTCAAACTTCAGACCTTCAAATAGAAGGACATCATAAATTATAATTTTCTCTTGGTAAACAATAATATTTTCTTTAAAAGAAAAAGATTTGGTAATTAAAATGAAGAAGTTCATTGAAGTTAGTGATGATGGCAAAACTATTTGAGAGCAAATGGTGCCATTAATTTATTTAACAAAATCTTATGAGAAAAGTTTTAGATCAAGAAGAGAACAATGAGAGAATTACAATTCTAATTTAATATAATTAAACCACCTAATGTTATACTTGAAAATACATCAATTAAATGTGATATATATATATATATATATATATATATATATATTATAAGTTCAATAATTTTCATAAAGTAAATGGTTTGAAATTCAAAGTTTCACTCCCCATTGAAAATTGAAATAACTAATATTTTATTTTATTATATAATTCAAACCGTCCCCTTTCAAACGAAGAGAGGGTTTCTTTGAATTTCAATGGTGTCATTAAAGTGCTATAAGAGATGTCAATAGATAAAATTAAAGACACATATCCACTCTCTTCGTAGTAGGTGATATGACGCGGCACATCACTTAATAAGCTAGCTACCCTTCTACTAATAATTAATTACTAGTTAATTAGGTATTAAATCTTTTTTAATAAATTATTTATCGTATTTGTATATTATGTTTGATTTAAAATAAAATTATATATTAATAAAAGATATAGTCTGATTAAATCTGAAATTCATAAAATTTACTTTAATTTGATTCGAAATTCTTTTTAAAGATGAAATTTAATATATAATTTGATTTGTCTTTAACTTGAATCGGTTTGACTTGATTCATTATCATCTTTAATTTAAATGTGGTTTAATTATTAAAAAAAAGTTTGAGCTTTTTACAAATTTGGTGAGTATTTTTAATTTTATCGATCACTATTTTGTACTTATTTTTTTATTATCAATTTTGGACTCCATCTGGAGTCCGATTGAGTGAGGCCGAGTGATGTAATTTTAAAAGCAAAGAAACCTATTTGGTGGATCTTAGTGTTGTTGATGGTGTGAGTTGCTCACTGAAGGTCTATCAAGACTTTGTTAATTGTAAAATCGTAGCAATTTTTTTCAACCGTCGGTGGTTTGGGAATGAAATTATCTCAATAATGTAATATTATAACTTATTAAAGATTCTAAAAGTAGAGATAAATGATGAAAGAATGGCCACGTGGATGTGAACCGGCGTATGCGTATTATGGGGTCAATTAATAGCGGAATAAGCAATAAACTAACACACTTTTAATGGAGACCGTAATTAATAAAAAAAATAAATAAATTTGAGGTAGTAATTGATAAAATTAAAAATATTCATTAAATTTTCCAAAAATATCGAAATTGAGACTCTTTTTTTATGATTCAACACGCTTTTTATTATTTATTTATTAATAGTGAAATGAGAATAAATCAAAATAAATGAAAAAAAATAAAAGGGATTTTTTAATGGAAAATGACATGAATACTAATATGGAAAATAGGAAAATATTACACTTCAGCACATCAGACACAAAGCTAATATGTATACAAAATAATACTACTTCCTCATATTCATTTAACAGCAATAAATATGCATTTTATCTTATTCCACTTTAAGTGGTCATTTAAGATTTTCAGACTATATTAATTTTTTTTTAATTTTATCTATATTTATCAGGTGTAATTTATTTTTATATATATGTTTAAGAAGGACAATTTAAACATTCCACCATATATTTTTAGAATATTAATGAATTCCAATAATTTACTTAATCCTTATGAAAAGAGCAAACGATGCTATTAGAGTGGGACAGAGGGAGTACTACCTCCATTCTATAATACTTATCATATTTGAGAAAATAATTTGTTTAAAATACTTGTCACATTTGTGGTTTCAAGAAGTAATAAATATTTTTTTTTCATATTTATCCTTTGTATATAACAAATAATTATTACTTTAATTTAATGATTTTCTTAGAGAATTAGTATTAAATTAATGGTAATGCTCTCTCTGTCCCAAAATATAAGTCATTTTTGGGTAATTATTTTGTCCCAAAATATAAGTTGTTTTGAGTATTTTAAGGAGTAATAAATGTTATTTTTTTAATGTTATCCTTGTTTAGATTAGTTACAATAAATATTTTCATAAATAACTATTAGTTTTGAGATAAATGATAATTTGGTCAAATTACCATTTAGTTTGTTATAATCTAGGAGAATTAATTGCTTCCTTAATCCTTGTGCAATAACCCTAAATGACTTATATTTTGGGACATAAAAAATATTGTCAATTTATTCAATAGTTTATTATATTTAGACAAATTTAACAAATTTCTTAATTAACGTCAAATTTTAAATATAACAAATTTATTGTAGCTAAAGCATGTGTATTTTGACACCCACAATTCCCAAAGAAATAATTATACTGTCCCTTTATTTAAATAGACAGGCTTCTAAGTTATTTTTTCCCACAAAATTAGTAGAGTCTCTTTCAAAAATTTCGCTAAATCAGAATTTACTTTCACTAATTAAATTTTATAGGTTTGCCCTATTTAAATTATCAATCTTGCTCTTAATTTGTTTTTTACGTTTAATTTGCTTTAATTAACTTGATTAAAAATGGGTTAAAAGTTTATCATTTTCATACTAAATAAAAATAAAATTACCCACTGTAAAATGATAGATTAATTATTGATAAAAGAACCAAGCGTTTCTCAGTTGTTTCGAAATATGTAAAGCTCGGTAAAAAATTAGCATTAATTACACATTTAAAACTCAAAATTCGCACTCAATACTCATTTCTTTAACCACTGCTGGGACTAGAGCTGTTATATGTTATCATTCCCTTAAATTCTTGGACAATAAACACAAAAATATATACAATCTATAATCTCTTACTCTCTAATCTAATCTAATTCTTGATTTTTTACCTTCACTTGTATCAAAACATATTTTATTTATTCCTCTAAATGTGAATTTACGTGTATATATACAAGATATTAGTACTACCTCTGTTCCATAATATTTATCACATTTGAAAAAGTAGTTTGTCCTAAAATGCTTATCACATATGTGGTGTCAAGAAGTAATAAATTTTTTTTTTCAAGTTTACCCTTTGTATTTATATTCTCAAAATATCTCCACCACTATAATTGTACAAAACATGAGAATTGAAAAATCTAAAATTTAACTTGGTGTTTGGATATATTAAATTAAAGACAATATAATCAATTCACTCAATAATTTTTTATAATATAGACAAATTTAATAATTTTCTTATGGAACGTAAAATTGTAAATATGATAAGCATTATAAAACAGAAGTAATATTAAGTATTTGTGGATAGGTATGGCTGAACAATCAATTTCCAAGGACAACTTTGGGGAAACATGAGAGACATGATTGTAGTTAGGTTGACAATGAATTATGGGTTTTTGTTTCTTAAATTTCTATTGACCAAAATAATAATTTCATCATCTACACCTAGAAAAATGTACAGTTATTGTTTTTTTTAATCACATTTTCATTTATAAATTCTAAAGGCATACTCGATTTGTCGGTCATCAAAGTGAATCTTCAAAGAAACATGTTTGAACTTTGACAGAATTGGGTTGGATTATTTCATTACTTTTTTTTTTATTCGTAACTTTGACAGAATTGTGATAATTTTTATAGTAAAATAATTCGAACTCAAAATTTTTTTCTTTCTATGTTTTCTGTAAAATATGGGTAGATTAATTAAAATACAACTGATAACAGTTATTTATTATATTTATTTTTTTATTTGATTGACTTGTAAATAAATAATGCAAGTATTTTCTTTAAGGTGACCTCTAGTTAAGTTATTAGTGTTATAAACAATTAACTTATTTTACACTCTAAATCCAATTTTACATATAATCTTATTCTTAAAAATTATTAATAAAATGAGAAGTAAATATACTTAGCCAATTCTTATATTAGGTCTATTTATTTGTTCACTTATGCAGATAGGATTATTCATTTCTGGTAGACTAAATAAATGATTTAAGGATATATTTTTAATTTTTTCAATATAATTATAACCGAGTGTTCCATAATCATTTCAAAATATAGTTCTCTCATTCAAAATTTATATTTCTACAGCAAGAGAAAGATCCATCGTTCTACGCCAAGAAAAACTTACAACTAGTGCTTTTTTGAAATCACATCACATTTCATTTATAAATTCTAAAGGTAAATATACTTTATTTATGGGTCATTAAAGTGAATATTCAAAAAATATGTTTGAACTTTGACAAAACTGAATTGGATTATTTGCATAGATATTAAACCCCGTCTGATTCAACGGATCAATCCGAAAAACAAATTATTAAAGTTAAATGTATTTAAATCCATGACTTTGGATATAAAGTTCGGTTCAATGAAAATCTTTCTTTCTTTCTTTTTAGGTTTATGGAAATAAAATTAATTCACGCTTAGACCGGAGCTATATTAATAAAGTTTTGATGATAATATTTTAAATCAATCACATTTATTTCTTTAAGAAATCCCAATTTCTATATTTGTGAAAGTGGTGAGCTTGTACAACACGAAAAAGATAAAGGAAATAAAAATTGAAGCTGTCTAAACGTTGTTGAAAACTATGGCTTAACTTGAGGATTAGATGTGCACTACACACGTTGGTCCCATATTTGTAACATGATAATTAAATGTGTGAAAGGCATCTTTTGTTTAAGGCAGCACTCAAAGCAGTTGGTCATATAATATTATTAAGTTGTAAGTTCAACGGACATCTAAGCCAAACAAATTATGTCTTCATGCTATATTTTTTATTATCATGTATTAATGTTTTTCAAACTCCCAAGTTTAATTACTCAACAATCTCACTTCCTCAAATATTTTATTTATTAAATTAGAATGTGTGAAATACGGTTATTGAAAAATTATTATTTTTTATCAAAAAAATGTAGTGTATACTCGAGCTATATAAAAGGAGGTATGAATGCAGTATTATAGTAACAAGGTTTCAAACAATTTAATTACTTCTTGATATCTAACTAACTGAGGAAAGAATTCACGCGGCAATTGAAATAATAAAAACAGTTTTAAATTACGGACATGACTATCAATAAATTTTCAATAAAAAAAAGTGAAACTCTTAGGCGGGATAATTTCACCAAACGCTATGTTATTTACAGAAAACTGTTTTATAAACTATCTCACTTAACGATGTGATACATCAAAATAGTGTTTTAACGCAGTCAAAATTCTAAAGCCTCTCTCAGATGCGCTGCTTACAGAGCCAAAAAGCTAATTCATATAACATTTAGTTTTTGATTCAAACAGTTAACATTAAACTCGACTAAAATAGTTAACAGCTAATTTTACCGAATAGATCCTGTATATTTTATATATTTAAACAAATTCATATATATATATATATATATATATATATATAGAGAGAGAGAGAGAGAGAGAGAGAGAGAGAGAGAGAGAGAGAGAGAGAGAGAGAGAGAGAGAGAGAGAGAGAGAGAGAGAGAGTGCGTGTTTGCATTTGCCATTAGTAAAAGTTAAAGGAAACCAGTACAGCACAGGAAATTAATCAAATAAAAATAATTAAAAAAATTCACTTATAGTTAGTCAATTTTTATTATTAAACTCTAGCTGTTTTCAAAAAAATAACTTATTTAAAATATTTTTCAGATTCTTATATTTATAGTTCTGAAAAATCATAGAATGCAAAATATTTTTTTATTAAAAAGACCAAGTCATTTAAAAAATAACTCCAGCATATCAAAACATAACTTAATGATAAGTACATATATAGCTTGACAATAGAATCAGATTTGAATCTTCTGTCATAATACTCAAAAATAACAACCGAATTCTTTGAGAATAATATTTTAAATCTTAAATAATTCAAAATTTTCTTCGTAAAGGATTGATTAAGGAGAGTTGGAATCTAGTTTCTTAATTCTTTTTTAGGTTTATTAATAAAATTTTAAATTAAAAAAAGCCAATCTTTGAAATCTTTGAGAATAAGTCATACAAATTTGTAATTAATGTTATAGGTCAGAACCTTATTTTTCAAAAGAGAAAAATAGAAAACCATCATAGTAATTTTATTCTAAATCTTTATATGTGAATTTTTTTTTAGTATTAAAAGAGGAAATTCGCATCCAAATCTATTGTCAAATCATATAGACAATGGCCTAGTCGTGCAAACCTTTATATGTAAATTAATTCCAGCTAGATGTTTACAGGAATTCAGCAGAACCGAACGAACATTAATGAGAGCAAGGACCTTTTCGAAAGTCCTAGTAAAAGATAAGAGGTTATAATATTTGTTTCTTTATTTTGGGTTAGGCAGTGATCCATCGTCCATCATATAATTCACGTGACTCACGTCTAGAATAGAATACAAAGGAACTATTAGTCTTATCAATAGAAGAAGCTAGCTGGTGCCTTGTGGTGGCTAGGGACTGTTTGGTTTATCTTAAATAATACTTTAGAGCAGAGAAGACTCTATCTCTCTTTTTGACTCGCTCTTCAAATATTGCTGCGCCCTACTCCACCACTTTCTTTTTAATTAATTTATTTATTTCACACATTATTGTGTCATTTTACATGGGATAATATTCAAAATTATATATACTAACGGAGTTAGCCCCATAAATTAATTCAAAATTAATTATCAAATGTATAAATGCTCATAAATTTCTTGAAACATTACATTAGCAGAATTCAGCATTTTCAAGCAAAATCGCTTTTTAGTAAAGTAAATATCTAGAAAAGTAATTTTAAAAATATTGAATTATTATGTTGTATGGAAAATAAAAATTTTTTTAGGGTATTAGTGTTATTATATTTTTTAATATCTTATTTTTTATATAAATTTAATTTTATCATTTCTTCAGATGGAGGATTTTTTTTTTTTTTATGTACGTAAAAAATAGAGAGAATCCCCACATCGAAATATAATTTTTATATCAAATAAACATTTATTTTTTAATTTTTCTCCGAAATTTCAGTAACCAAATACTCTGTAACTGACAAACTTGATTGATAATACCTGAAACAGTACAAGTAAAAAAAGAAATTACATAACATTTTAGTTCCATTTCTAATGATTTAAAAATATAACTGGTAAGGGACAGTTAATTTATTCGGACTTAATTTTTTGAAGGATGAATAGTTTATTGAGCTGATTGATTAATAATAAATATTAAGAATTGATTGTTTAATGATTAAAAATTAATATATGGTGTATTTTATAATTATTAGGATGATTTTATTTGTTTAATAAATAAAAATAACTCGCTAAAAGACTATGGAAAGAAACTATTTCATTCAATAAAATTTGATTTCTAAATTCAAATAATTAGTATAAATAAATTTATTTCATTAAACTAAATGCCGAATAAGTTATGAATAAAAAAAACTAAATCTCCCAATTTTTCAAAAAATTCTAACTTTTCTCAATTTTGAGCGAGAAGATATTACCTCGGTTCCATAATATTTATTATATTTGAAAAAATAGTTTATTTCAAAATACTTATCATATATGTGGTTTCAAGAAATAATAAATTTTTTTTTCATATTTACTCTTTGCATGTGACCAATAATTATTATTTTAATTCAATAATTTTCTTAGAAAATTAGTATTAAATTAAAAATAATATAATTAATTTACTCAATAATTTATTATAAATAAATTTAATAATTTTTTAAGAAATGTAAAATTTGAAATGTGATAAAATACTACTTAATATGCCTATAGATTCAATTTAAAGCTTGGACTAAAATTATATCACTTTTTCATCTGTATATGAATATACTGTAACACTTATATCTAATTGTTTTTATGGATTAAAAAATGGATATGTAAATTATAAATTTATAATGCGATCCACGACCGATGAGATGACACGCTAAAGCCTAAGGTTGTCCTTAAAAAAATCAAAAATAGAAAAGAGCAAGAAAAACGAAATAATATTAAATCCAGTTAAAGTCAAGTCATGAAACTCTAGACAGTTTACCACAAAAGCCAAGGGATTCGGTCCACACGAGCCGACGGGTCAACCCTATTAAGTCGGTTCGAACCCGGGAGAGAGCTGGATTACGTGTCAAAAAGTACAAAAAAAACTTGTTAGGATCGTAGGCTCATAACACGGACGTCTGGCCCACAAAAATATATATTAATACATTTTTATTTTTATAAAGAAAATGTGGGCCTCATCTTATCGGAATCGGTTGACTGAGGCAACCCTTTTTCATAGAGCTAGGAGCGGCGGGCTAATCGGGGCGGTGAATCTTTGGATGGAACGCGTCCATCTCCGGTTTGGTCCCACATTTTGACAAAACAAAATCAAACTATTTTCCTTCACTTGGGCCCCACCGCTACATCTCCCTCTCTCTCTCTTTCTCTCTTTCTAGTTTCTACACTGACTATAGCCTCACGGCTCCACCAGAGAGAGAAGATCCAGAGGGAAAGCCCTTATCCTACTTTTATATATTTCATTTATAATCACCGCTCGTTATTTTGACCAATCAAATCAGGAAAGAAATGAGAAATTGGGATCTCCAAACAACAAATTTTATTAAGTTCAAACTATTTTCATGTTGGACCCTCTTATTACTTTTCCTTCTTCAAATTCAACACTAGAGTATTATTTATATAATGGCTTGTTAAGTAGTTTATATATATTTTTATACACAATAAAAAATTTATTGTATTCATTAAACCAAAATATTTTAGTAGTACCATAGTTTTATTGTTTACCAAATTCAATTAAAATTAAAATATTCAATATAAAAATTAAAATTTACTGTATATTATATGAGATGTACCGCTGGATCAATAAATTTTTACAATGTCATTTATTTAAACTTTCATAACATAATTATATAACCGCTTTTATATAAATAGATTAAAGCCGCTGCATTCATTTATAAAATATAATTTTATTAAATTACTTAATAAAATATATAAAAATGGTGCACTACCAAAAAAAAAATGTAAAATTGACTTATTCCATAAGAAGGACTAAAAGAGTTAAAAGAGTATATAAAGAAAACTGAAAAGAAATTGAAAAGAAAAGGTACAATAGTAGTACTAGTCCCTAAATTTTCTTAAGGTAAAATAGTCCTTATACAAACATATACTCCTTCCTATTATTTTATTATTATTATTATTATTTAATTAATTATTTACTTGATAACACATAAGCCACACACCACCACTATTTAGTACTAGTGTTCGGTCTTCTCTTCTTAGGTCTCATCCTCCCTTTTTATTGCCGAGTCCATTGCACCGTTTAAAGACTTACACACCCTAACTTCTCTCTCTTCTCTCTCCTCTTTTTCTTGATTTATGGCCAAAGGAAGAAGTGGACTCTTCATTGATTCAGATCTAATCACTTCTGGTTTCTTCATACACAACCCAACAGTGCTCAATTCTTTTCCTGATCAACAAATCTTCAATTCTAATAACAACACAAAACTTACTTTCATGGATTCTTCTACTGCAGCAACTGTTCCTGCTTCTTCTACAACTACTACTACTATTCAATTTCCTGTCAATCTTAACCATGATGCTAACGATGATCATCATCATCATAATCATCATGCTTCTTTACCGTCTGATGAAAAACGGACGGTTATCGATGAAATGGACTTCTTTGCTGAGAAAGACGATGTTAAACCGACGAACATCACTTCTCATCATCCTAAAAGTCCTACCAGATTGGATTTCGACGTTAACGTAAGTTAATTACCAATTTCAAATTTTAATTTTAAAATTTTAAATTTTTTTTGATTTTTTTTTTTTTTTGGTTTTTGTATGCAGACTGGTTTGAATCTTCACATTACTAATACTAGCAGTGATCAATCAATGGTAGACGATGGAATTTCATCAAATATGGATGAAAAAAGAAGTAAAAATGAGGTAATAAATTATTTTTCCTTTTTTTATATTTAAAAACTGTCAATAATACTTTTTTTTTTTTTTTAAATTTTATGGTGTATATATTGAATTTTTGCAGTTAGCAGTTTTACAAGCAGAGCTAGAGAGAACAAAAATGGAGAATCTAAGATTAAGAGACATGTTAAATCAGGTTACCAACAATTACAACGCGTTACAGATGCGTTTAATTACAATAATGCAAAACCGAAAGGTTGAAGATAATAATGAAGATGGAGATGCCTTAGAAACAAAAGTTGGAAATAAGAAACACGCCGGAAATGGAGCAAAGGTTGTTCCCAGACAGTTTATGGATCTCGGTTTGGCCGCTGCTGCAACTGGTGGCGGCGGAGGCGGCGGCGGCGGTGATACTGATGAGCTTTCTTTATCTTCATCGGAAGGAAGAAGTCGTGACCGGTCAAGGTCGCCGGCAAATAATGTAGAGAATAGAAGTAATGAAGATGGAATGGTGTTTGATCAAGAGAAAAAGGGTACGATCGGAAGAGAAGAAAGTCCAGATCAAGGGTCTCAAGATTGGGGTTCTAATAAGGTCGGCAGATTTAATTCATCAAAAAATAATGTTGATCAAACTGAAGCTACAATCAGGAAGGCTCGTGTATCGGTCCGAGCTCGATCCGAAGCTCCTATGGTAATATTAATAATTGATTGTTTGATTGATTTGGATTTGGATTTTAATTAATATTACTTGTTGTTTAGTAATTCTTTTTGTTTGTTTCTTCTATTAGATAACTGATGGATGTCAATGGCGAAAGTATGGACAGAAGATGGCTAAAGGGAATCCATGTCCTCGAGCTTATTATCGGTGCACTATGGCTGCAGGTTGCCCAGTTAGAAAACAGGTATATGTAACTTCTTGTTTTTCTCTCTCTTCGGTGTGCCAATTTCCATATCCAAAACTCAAATCCCGAACAACTCAAATCTAAGACTTTTGGTTGAAGGAAAAGAGTCTCAATCGCTCATCCCGACCAAAGTTGAAATTTTTATTAATCTTAATATTTGGCATCGAACATGTATAGGTACAAAGATGTGCAGAAGATCGAACTATCCTAATAACAACATATGAGGGGAACCACAACCATCCATTGCCACCAGCAGCAATGGCAATGGCATCAACAACATCTTCAGCGGCAAGAATGTTACTATCAGGATCAATGTCAAGTGCAGATGGACTAATGAACCCAAATTTCTTAACAAGAACTTTGTTACCATGTTCATCTAGCATGGCAACCATATCAGCTTCAGCTCCATTTCCTACTGTTACATTAGATTTAACACAAAATCCAAACCCAAACCCTTTACAATTTCAAAGGCAACAAACTCAATTTCAAGTCCCATTCCCAAATCCACAACAAAATTATCCCAATGCAGCTAACCCAGCAGCTTTGTTGCCTCAGATATTTGGACAAGCATTATACAACCAATCGAAATTTTCTGGGTTGCAAATGTCTCAAGACATGGAAGGTAATAACAGTAACAGTAATAATAAATTAGGACACCAATCATCTCCAGCAGCAATGCAGGAGCAGGGACAAGGGCAGGGAAATTCATTGGCTGACACTGTAAGTGCAGCAACTGCTGCCATAGCAGCTGATCCTAACTTCACTGCAGCTTTGGCAGCTGCAATTACATCAATAATTGGTGTTGCTCACCCAAACAATATCACTAATAATACTAACACCACCCTCACAACCACCAGTAATGCCAATTCCAATATAACAACTACTAGCAACAACAATAGCAATGGCAAAAATAAACTCAACAATTCAAGTTTTCAGGGGAATTGAATAGAGATTTTGTTTTCTTTTTTCTTTTTTCTTCTTCTTCTTCTTCTTTTTTTTTTTTTTTTTTTTTTTTTTATTTGGGAGTCGGGGGGATATATTTTTTTATTTTTCTTCCTTTTCTTTTTTGACCTTTTTCTTTTTTTGGAATGGAGAAAGACTCATTATATATATATATATATATATATATATATATATATATATATATATATATATATATATATATATATATATATATATATATATATATATATATACCTTTATTGGGGATTGGAGTGTAGGACGACAGTGATTAAGCATAGATTTGGGATTCTTTTTTATTTGAATATTTTGTTAATTCCAGTTGTATGTGAATACAGAGTAATAGAAAATAAAAATAGGAAAAATATTGAAAAGAATAAAGCATATATCATTTTGTATGGTTTCAATTTATATATATATATATATATATATATATATATATACACTATTTAATTTTATTATAGCTCAAAAATTCAGGCTATATTTGGCAAACCTTTTAATACAACTTTTAATATTTTAACTAATCTAATGTTCAATGACAGATTAGCATGGCATCTACATTAATAATTAGTTTTAAAAAGTTAATAATTAATTTTGTCGAACAAAGCTTTAGAATAAAATAAATGACAATCATACATCGTTGCTTTATATTTAATTCTAGAGTGAAAATACATTATAATCAATTACATTCAATAACATGAATTTTTTGGGTAAACTTTTTAAATGTATCTTTTAGTATATATGGGTACTCTTCGTAGAAATCAATTTATATTATTATTTCTTGTTTTAGATTTTTTAGTTAGTGACTATAACATCTTTTATATATGTAATAAATGTCATCAATAAATGATAGTTTATAATCGCATGTATATATTGGATATAGATTCTTAAACTTAAATAGTTAAATATCCTTATTCTTAACTCTTAAATATCATAAGCATATGATAATTATATTGTAAGTAGAATATATAATTTAACCTTTGAATTTTAATAAAAAGACCTTATGACACTTTAAATTTTGACACGACTTTTATGATTTCATAATAATTTTAAACCTCTCCACACTAAAAATAACATTATTTAAGGTTTTTATTTTTTATTTCAAAATATTGATCTGAATCGAGGTTAAATAACTTTTATAATAATAATTTTTTCACTTTTTTAACTGTCAAATTAGTGTTTAATCAATCTGATTTTACAAATTGAAGTGAGTTGATCAAAGTGTTTAATATGTGAAATTTTATAAATTGAAATATTCAATAGGTCAAAATAAAAGTTGAGTGTTTCATAAAAAACATAAGGGTGAATTTATAAACTGAGCTTTATATTACTTTATTATAGTAATTAGATGATATCTAATTATAATGAAATTAAAAATATTTCTATATTTAAAATTTATATGAAAATATTACGTGTTTAAAACTTCACCAGATATATGCCATGCAAATATCAAATTAACTAGTGATATGAAATAATCAATCAATAATTGAATTATTGAAATTATTAAATTAATCTATATATATATATATATATATGTGGTTGTTTAGCTTGGATTTCCCGGAGTCATGCTTGTCGAATGTGAATGTATGGCTGTTGAACGTTCCGATAGATGCAGCCAAAACCCATTCATACATACAGAGATAGGAACAAGGAGAGAAAGAGAAATAGAAAATGAGAGAATTTATTCTACTGATTTTGGAATTATGTACGCAAAATGGCGGTCAAGAACGAAGTCAACAAAACCGTCTCACAGACGTAGTGGTTAAAAAGAAAGAAAGGGTTTTGAGATTGGTTGGACACGTAAAGGAAGAGAATCAGAGAGGGACTTTTTTGCTTTTATCATTTCATCTTTGTCCATTTCCCATTTTGGCCCTCCACTTGTTCCACTTGATGACAGTAGTCAGTACAAATTTCCTCGTGTATTAATTCATTTTCAAATAAAATTTAAATTTTGGTCAGTTTCATGCTTTTTGATGGGTCAAAATTACGATGGAGTAAGAGAATAAATAGTCGCTATTATTGTTTAAAAATTATTCATTAGGTAAAATAATAAATGAGACATTTGATATTTGTGCAATTATTTATATTTAATTTTACCCAATGATTTTTATTGTCAATCTTTAGTCTGATCGGTCTTTCTACGTTTTGTAAAAAATTATGTGAAGTGAGATATTGAATTTCTATCCTTTTTATCATAAAATTTATAATTAATTTAGTGAATATTATTTAAAAGGAAAGGCTACCTCTATCATATAGCTCACAATATTATTCTAATTCATTAAACTTTCATATATTAAAAAAAAGTTCATTAAAAATATTTCTAACCATTTATTTATTACATATTAAATGCAAAATCCTTCGTCATCTTAATTTTCAAAAAAATATTTTCTACATAAAAAATGTTGAATATTTTTTCTATTGGCAAATTTTATTTATTTAAATATTTTTTTAACAAAACTTTCTGTCCCTATTAAAATTTTGAAATCAATTTAATCACTTTGAAGACTTGAGCATTTTTATAATTCAGAGAAATAAACTAATTATATGCCTCCTGTGAACTTTTCCATATCTGTGACAGGTTGTCCCAGTAAATCTGTCACTGCTAAAATTAAAACTGTACCCCCTGCTAGAACTGCCTATATGAATACCCTTTCTCTATCCAAATTTCTTCTTATCTTTCTTCCCACCAAGACTTCCTTTCCCTTGGAACTGAGAGCCCAGAAGCTTTGTACTCATAGCAAATGATTCGCTCATCCCTGCTACATTACAACTCCTAGATGGAGCTACAATCTTGTTTCCTTTTTTGCCTGAAATCACCCCATCAAAATGTATTTAGGCTCCATTTGCCTGACTGAATCAATTACAACACTAAAATCCTATTCTTTTTGCTAAAATAAAGTATTCCCTTTGTCCCCAAAAATATTTGTCATATTGACTTTTACACAAAGTTTAAGAAAAATAATAATTAGAGTACCACATCATACAAAATATCTCTACTTTTCTAAAATTGTCCTCCTTCAAAATAAAATGGTTATTCCTAGAATTTAAAACTAATTATAAAGAGGGGCATAAAAGGAAAAGTAAATATTTTTTAAGTAATTGGACAAATATTTGGGACATCTAAAAATAGAAATATGGACAAATATTTTGGGGCGGATGGAGTACTATATATTGGATGCAACCCACTAATGAATCTAGTATCTTAGTACCCTCATATAGTCCTAGAGCGTATCTACTCAATTCTGTAAATTTGGTGACATACTCATCAATAGATAAATCCCTCAAGCTAGTGACTCAAACTCTCTCATCCTGGCTCTCCTGGTTCCTTTTGGTACAAATTGGTTCATGAAAAAAATCGAAACTATTGCAAGACATCCTGGTGATAGAAGGCTGAATATAGTCTTTGAACCAAATCTCAATTGTATGCTCCATCCAATGTCTCACAAATACAATAGTTCTACCATCATCACAACCCAGCTCAACACAAAACTCTCTGATTCTAGCTAAGTAGGAATGAGCATCCCACAAATACAATAGTTTCATCATCATTACAGCCCCGCTCAACACAAAACTCTCTGATTCTATCTAAGAAGGAATAAGCGTCCTTGATCTTTATGAATTTAAGCAGCTTATACCTAATGAATCTATTATAAACAATTTCATTAGCTGCCCTCAGATCAATTGGGGTTAGAGCCTGCTAGTGTGGTTGTGAGGCTAGAGCTGGCATGGACGGATGCACTGTTGCTGTTGAGCCCGAAAGAATTGTTGTTATTGCACTAACATATTATTCATAGTAGAATGAACCTCCATTAGAGAGAAAGGAGTGGATTTGAAAGCTTTCATCTTGTGAATAGGAAAATCAGTTATAAAAGGTGTGGTTTAAACCGGAAGCGAATCGATCAAGGATCGAATGTTAACCTAGAATGTCAAAGGTGACCTTTGCCCACTCTTTTGGTCATAACTCTTTTCCTAGATTGAATATTGGTATGATATTTATACCATTAGAAACTATACAGAAATAGCTTTCTAATAGTATATGGCACGCTAAAATTCAAGTTGAAATGGGCCATGAACCAAGCACAAAATCATTGCAAATCAGTGTAGATCAAAACTACTTAGAATGACCTTTGTCCACCATTTTGATCATAACTAGAGATACAAATAGAATGTTTTAGTGATTCAAATTGTATTAAAAACTAGACATCCATATCTTTCCAACGGTATATTATAAGCCAAGATCAAGGTTGATTTGTGTTATGAAACACGAATAAAATCAAAGTTTTAATGCAAAACTACCCCCTAAGCCAGTCAATCGCTGCTAATGGTCAATCGGCCATGACTGGTGGTCATGGGAGGTCAACTGCCCAAGGATGGGTGGCCAAAATGCTGAAATCCCACTCCAAAATTCACAATTCCCTCTTACAGTTCTCTCTTTGCTTATTACAAAGTATATTCTACAGTTGGTCATAGTTAAAATATTCTTTTGGCTTTCTAGCTCTCTTCCCACCTCCTCCACTCTTCTTGAGTGTTCTATATAAGTTCATTAGCCCATCTTTCTTTCTCAAGAATGGAGGTAGTTGAGTTCCACCACCTACCACCTATGGTTGCAAAGAACTTTCTGTTTCTAATTCGACAAGAAATTGGAAGTTGATTTGACCACCAATTGACCCATCCATCTCCTTGAAGGATAGGGGCAATCCAACTCGTCCTATTACTCTTCAAAACCACAAGAGACCACTTGCTATAAATCTGGTAAGTACTAGGAACTATATCCCTCTACCTCCACCTATTAAACCATCTCTCTCCTTGAAAAGTGGTAGTACTCAAATGGAAAATGTTAATGGACAAAGAAACTTCTTAGGTATTCCTTTGAGCTTCATCTACCAAAAAGCCTTAAAATCTAGTCTCATTCAACCTCTTGAGTCTAAAACGTGGTGATAATATTTTAGAAGATATCTACAAATTCAAACTCTTGTAAATTTGAGTTCAAACTAAATTAATAAAGGAAAAATAATTATTTCATCACTGAGGTTTTACAAAATTAATTATCTCGTTATTGTATTCTTATATGTTAGTTATTTAGTTCCCAACGTCTGATTCCGTCTCAATAATAGATCCTTCCATCTGAAATCAGTCCATTCTTCTATTAAAAAAGGGTAAAGAGTAAGAGAAACGAGAGATATATATTTTAATTGTGGTTATTCATGGTGGTTAAATGAGGGTAAAGAGTAAGAGTAATAGGAGATCGCTTGCTCCGCTTGGTGGTTATTCATGGCTACTGTTCGACTCTAAGGTCTTTCTATAAGTTCAATCTGATTACTTTCAAACTTCTTCCTTTTATTGGAAAAAAGATATGCACTCTTTTCTGCATAACTATCCAATAATAAAATATCCTAGAGAAAATCATCATAATTGTGACATTAACAACTCATGACTAGATCTGAGAGCAAAATTTTAAGATATGAGGAACAATAAACCCAATATTTGGCAACAATAATTCAGATCTGTATCAAAAGATACAAATCTAATGATTATTAAAAAAAAAAAATGAAAATGGTGAATATTGGTGAAAGCTCACAGTGGCCACTGTGGATGAAGAAAAGAGTTAGGTTTTGGGAGAGAGAGACTCTTTTGTTTTTTATTTTTACTAATTGTCCATGACTTTTATATTGTATGCATTTACCTTATTTTAGTTTTATATATTTATATATTTATTTGTTTATTTTCATTTCCGAAGTTGTAGGATTTATTTTTTTATAAATATTTATTTTTATATATATAACAAAAAAGTAACCTCTAATGCAATGTACAATAACAAAGCAACTTGTATAATACACGAACTTTCACCTAGTTTCTAAATAAAATTTGCTTAACCTTCAATTTCACAAAGAACTTTCTAGGTAGTTGCAATTTTATTGTAAATCGACCTTTGTACTTTGGGCACCATGAACTTATCAACCAATTGTAATTACACTCTAATTTACTTTTAGGGTGCAATTGCATCCTAAAAGTGAATTACCATACTCTGAACTTATCAATTTGTTACAATTACACTCTAAAGTAAATTAAAGTTGAAATTTTGATTAAAATAATGTAAAAAAATGGACTCTATGCCTAAATATTTAAACAATAAATAATAAAATCATACCCAATTATTCACATAATAAATAAAAAAACATCAAGATTGAGTATTTAATTTTAAAATTGACCTAATTTCGAGATGCAAAAATAATGAGTTGGATGTTAATTCAAATTAGGGTGTAATTACAAGTAGGTTGATAAGTTCAAGATGACCAAAGTACAGAAGTTGATTTAAAGCGAAATAGCAACTGCTCGAAAAGTTCGTGGTGAAATTGAAAGTTAGGCCAATAAAGCCTAGGGGCCATGTTCAGCAAAAGTAGGCGTTAATCGTTCTAGTAGCTATCAGTTTTACTAGCATTTCATTAAATATTAGAGAAAGTAAGAGAGAGTAGTAACATTTCATAATTTATTCGCCCAAACGCTAATACAAACGCTATAACTGAACACTATAACCAAACACTACAACCGAACACTATAAATGATAGAGATAATGTCTTAACTAGATTAAAACACTAAATACTATATAATGTTATTACCGAACAGCGCACCTGCAAATGGAAGCATCTCCAAACTGGCCACTCAGAGTTGTAGCATAAGTTATAGAGTGAATATTGGAATTTTTCTGTTCCACGAGTAAATGAACAGACATCCATTTAAAAGAAAAATGAACATGAATTTGTGTTATAAGTGAAAATTGTAATATATATATACATAGGGGGAGGGAGAGAGAGAGAGTGAGTGAAATTTAAGTGTGTATACATAGTGACAGCGGGCAAGACCCATGACAGAGTTCTGTGACACAAATTATTTGAACTAAGATCACATATTAGTTTATTTAAATGTATAAGTTTCTGGTCTGCCACATATTAGTGAAGATGTTCTGATACCAAAATATACATATTATATATATATCACATAAAGAGTTTTATTAGGCTGCTTTCGCAAATCCAACTGTTAAGTTACCATAGTCGAACACTGTGTGATAAGGGCCCATAAATACATCACCCAAGATCCTGCATCACATTACCAAAACTACAGTAAGATTACATCCTCATTTCATTGCTATTCAAAAACCATTCATTTACAAAATCTTCTATCCAATTTTATGTCTAACTAACTTAAAACTGTATATGTCAGATGGGACCTACAAAACCAATTTCTGTAATTCTCAGGCCCTACCAATTTTGTCAGCACTTCTTATTTTTGTGCATCAGCAGCCCAAAATATGATAAAATTTGAAAGATGATATAATATAAACAATAATTGGACGAAAATTTTACCATAGAGGTCCACGAGGAGGGGGCAGATCAAAAGCAGTAAATCCACTAATGCATTGAGCTGAAACTCCCTCTCCTACTTTTAGAACATACTGCAGTTCCAAAATTAATAAATAAACAACAGCATACTGATCCATGACAAATAGAAAAATGAGAAAGCATTAGAAAGTGGATTTCATTTTGGGTTGGTTATTTGAATAGAAAATTTGATATCCTCATAAAAATGTTTGGAAGGATAATTATAATTGGTTCAAAAATCATGATTCATTGTTCATTACTTCATTATGCTAGATCCATCAAATAAAAGATATAATAAACCAAAACTCATTTTTTGAGTCACTGAAGACTTTTGTTAATTGTGTTCCATACAGTTCACAGTCTTTCGAATTTAAGGACTCTAAGGACGCATTTAACAGCAAAATAAATAAGGAATTCATTGCTGGGAGTTCAAAAGTATTAAAAAGTGTATTATTTTTCCATCATGGAAATTATTGAAGTTAAGGGAAAACGAGGAAAGAAAGAAAATCCCATTTTTCGTGCTTTTAAATTTTTTTGAGTTTTATCTATTAAATTTTCTACTGCTTTTCGAACCAGTATTAACATATTATAAATTTTCATATTTCATTAAATAAGACCTCAAAATCCTCAAATTGGAAAATTTATAGGTTCATAACCAATTGAAGAGTAGGGAATATACAAAACACAGACAGTCCAAGGGCTTAAAAATAGGTTTTTCCTCGTAAAACCAAATATACGTCCATATGGCCATTCAAAGTATTAACATTAATGGCTGATGATAATTATGTAGAACTTCATATTAGCTGAATCAACTGTGTTGTCCATGAATATAAGAAGATTACCACCCCATGCTTTGTTATTAAATAGGCAAGCACCTACTTTGAAGCTTGTTGCTGAAATAGTTGGGGAACTCCCCTCAAGTAAGATAAATCTCTATACTCATCCTGGTACTTGAAAATGGGTCAATAATGGAAAGAAAGACCGTGATTGTAGGAAAAAGGTTAAAAAAACTAAAATTTTTAGATTTTTTTTTTCCTTCTCTTTGACCTAACTATTAAAACTTTAGGCCTGAATTTATTTTTAAGTCTACACTTTGCATGTTCTTCTCTAGTTTCTCTTACAAGTTTTTTTTTTTTTTAATATTTTGATGTCAAAATTTGCTGTTCTTATATGAAAAATGTATGCCTGTTGTGTTTCATAGAATATGAGATAGAATACTTTGTTTACTCCATTTTTATAAGCTAATGTACAGTTCTCAGCTTCAAGATGATGTTTTTATGCTTGTTTAAGTTGTGGTTTTTAGTTAATTACTTTGCAACTTCACACAGGCTCAGAAGTTGACATTCTTTTTGATAATTCCAAGTGTCTGGAGAAAAGATCTTGATCACCAAAAAGAATGAACCCCCTCCCCTCTTAAATGAATTCGTGGTTCAGTTTGGTAAGTTGAGAGTAAATGTTATAAACATTCAACTCAGTTACTAAATAAATAATTCAAATCATATCCTAAACAAGTTATGCTGTCCGAAACCAAGGTCATTTTACCTTGGTTTACATATTTGGTTTTGGTTAGTTTCTCACAATCAAATCAAATAATTGCTTTTTTGCAAATCCATGATAATGATATATGTATTGAAGAGAAAATGCATGTGTGACAGTGGAGCCTGAGTAGATAACTTTAATTCAGACTATCTCAATGAAGCAAAAAGCATGGCTTTTAATTTTGACTATCTGGATTTATTTGCAAACAAAACCATATACTCACAGCAGTAGCAAGGAACTCATATAGCATTAGCATTCAGATAGCGGAGGTTTTCAAATACCCAAATCATAACTTGATGCATTTAGTTTCAATTTGGTCCTACACACACACTAATAAACATAAAAAGCAAAAATTAAGTGAATATATTTATGTCAATTCTTTGTTCAGTTAGGATTTTATTTGGTTTTCATAGTTCCAGACAAAATTTCAGTTAGTCATATTTAGGAGCCAAACGTACTCTTAAGAGTGACAGAAGCATGTTTATTTTCCTTTGTTTGGATTAGGTTGAACTAATTTGGTTTGATCCATTTTTCCCCTACCAACCCCTTGGGTTGCCACAGGGGCCAACAATTATTTCATGGTCTGGGAGGAAGAATCGAGGTCTGTACATTTGCAACAGGAAGCAGATGATAAAAATTGAAAGCATGTCAATCTGTTCATGGAAGAGTTGGGAAGCCACAGCTTCTTGGTTTGAATAGTTTCTTTTTTCCCTTTTCAATTCAATTGAATTCATAAATAAAATTGTGGGCCATGGATTTTTTTAACCCGTGTGGAAAATTTAACAAAAAAAAGTTATTTTGTAGTGTTGCCACATCAGCTTTTCCTCTTCTTTTTTGTTGAAAGTAAATCAAAGTTAGTTGTTGCTGCTACAAAAAATTCTTAGTCTTTTTTATCAGAAACAGTATGATAAGATACCTGCTCTGGTGTAAGCTCAAATGCTTTACCACCAATTGTGAACGAGATGTTAGCCATGGAAGATAGACTGCTACAATCAACTGCTGATTCTCCATTTGGACTTGGCAATCGGTCACAGAGCTGCAATTGCAAGTGAGACCATTAGTTACTGCAAGACCACTTTCCTGCAGAGAAATGTGAATTAAAAAGGCTAGCTTACCTGATTCACGTAATTTAAGATTTGATCTTGTGTCTGATTTAGCCTTAAACGATTCTGTATCCATACCACCATCATCTCACAAGCAGTACATGCAGCATCTTGCAGACCATCAGATTGTCTATCCATGCTTGCGTCCACCACACTCTCAATGTTTGTACTGTAAAGATGGAGTTGACATATTTGTGGCACAATAGATGTAGCAGAGTTAACAAAACCAAGTGAAATTCCAAACCTGAAAATACTAATAGCACAACTGGGTTGAAGCTCACCTAACACCTTGAGTCCCATCAAAAGTACAAAAACCAATTTGGGAGCAGATCTTTTGTGGCTGTGCCTGCTTTACGAAAGGATAAGGAGGAAAATAAAAGAGAAAAAAGAAGGCAGTTTGTCCAAGGAATTTGAGCATAAGTTCGGCCAAGAAAACACAAATCTTTACAGGTTGCATCAAGTCCATCCAAATGTACTACTCTAAGGGGAAGAGCAATTATGAACCATTAAAAAGGAAAAGAATCAGAAAACCTGCAACACTTGCCTGAGCTAACAGCAGTTCCAGAATAACTTTCCCATATTGCTCAACCATTGTTTTGCATTCTTGGCTTACAACACCAGAGGCTCCAATGGCATGATTAATTTGAGTAATCACAGTCTAAGGATGTAAAAGCATATAGAAATATCAATCAGAAAGCTACTACACTTCAATGAGAATATAGTTTCAAGATCAAAATGAAACTGATCTATGTCTATGTAAGAGATGGTACAATCTGCTGTAGCAAAATGACAAAGTTTTTATTTCAATTGAAAGTTGATTATTCATAAAAAAAATGGCAATGATTATCACTAGTATGGGGCAATGTTAGACCTAACACATTGCCTAACAATTTCAAGTAGCTAGATTGCCACATTGTTCAAAAAGAAAAATGAAATTTGATGGTAGGCATGAATATGGTAATATAATCAGAAAATGATCTTCCAACACACTCCAGAAGGTAAAGATCTTAAACATGCAATTTCTAGCTTTGTAGAACTTGTACAACATATTTTAAACCAACGACACCAAGAAAAGTAACAGGAGTAAAGCTCTGTGTGCAATTATTCATTTTCTATCCACATCACATTGAAGGAACCAAAGACAGTTTAAAATTCATTTACATTTACAAAACTATTTCCAATCATTCCAAGGTAGTCAAAAGCAAAAGGTGCATTCAAGGAAACAAGTCTTTTCATTATGAGTAAAGAGTTCTGCAGTAAAGGGAGAGAGATATATAGGAGGACAGAGCATAGAGAAACTGAAAGAGAAAGAGAGAGGGATTAAAAATAGAAGAAAGAAAAATAATTAACTTTAATTGACCTGTATACCCCATTTTTTGAAGTGAAGGAGCTTTAGTTTGAAATAAAAAAGACTTGAGAACCTTTTTCTAAATAGGTGCAAACCTCATGCACCTCTAGCCTTACATAAGGCATTTGCTTTTAAACACAGTAAGCAAGCAATTCACGAATCATGCCCTTCCCAGTTGGTCTGAAAACTACAACATATTTCCTCACTAAGCTTTCATGCGCTATAGTTAGTTGTGAAATGGCCAAATCCTAAGATATAAATACAATTTTATCCATGTGCATGTATGCCATTATACAGCTCAATCAAGCACGAGTCTCAGAGAAATGTTCAACAGAAAGTGCAGCCTAAATAAAATACCGTTGGGCCTGCCAGCAAGGAAGTTCCAGAATCAGCAATTGCCTTGCAGCCACTTGCACAAAATCCTGAAAAGAAGTACATATACCAAACAGACCTTTCAATACATAAGAAGCAAAAAGGCAGAATCTGTAAAGGGAAGGGAGCATCTCAGATGCTGATGATTATGATGATCAGAATCATAATAGAAGTAACAAGAGTACACAATAAGTTATGTATAATTACCAGTTGTTTCACCATCAATTAATACATCACCCATATCAAACTGTGAATCAGAAATAACTCATTACAAATAAATTTGAAAAGAGAGAGAGAAAGAGGTAGATGGAGAAGTTAAGAATAGAATATGCAGGGTTGAAACAAACACGGGTCTTGGGAAGCTAACCTGCCAATAACCTTTTTGAGTTACAGGAACATATGTGTGTTCACCCTTGTAGTGATTAGGATCAACCCCACCAAACACAATTTCTCCCCCTTCTTCTCCTTTGACATTGCGGTTTAGCCAAAAGGAAAAAACTTGTTCCTTAACAAGACCTTGATTAACCATATTATACCTATTAGAATAGCATGATAATCAGTTAAGCAGAAACATCGAGATTGCAAATAACAGTGACCATAAATTTGAAATTTTAAATAGAAAAAATTATCTATTTGCAGAAATATATCAATCATTTGATATGAACAACGAGGAACAGTTATCATGTTATATTCAAACAACCAATCTTAGGATTTGGCAGCTGAAATTAAGTGACTTACCAAACAGGAACAGCATTCCCAACTGAGATTTCCTGGAAGCCAAGGCCAAATATACCATCAAACTTGGCAACCATGAATATGATGCCTGGCTCTTTTGTTGCCTCGATGAAATCCTAATGGCCAATAACATTATTAATGGAAACTCAAAACGTTTAAATGAAAATGCCAAAAACATGTATCTTCTCAAAGTTACCTGATCCCTAATAACAAGATCACCAACTTGGACATTGTCCTGGCTAAAGAAACCGGCAATTGAACCAGTGCCATATCGGATAGCAGCAGATGTACCTGCATAGAAGAAGAAACTATGATAAATATCAATATTGAAAAAGTTTCTCCCTACTGTAAAATAAAAGAGGCTTCTCTTAAAAAACATGAATTGGTTAATTAATAGACCTTTATTTTATGAAATAGACAGCATAAGTGCATGTAACAGTGATCTTGAATTGCTTTAGAAGTCTCTCATGGTCCATTTTCTGGCAAGCATGGGTCATTGAATGCCTTAGTTATATATCAACTGTTCTGAAATACTATTCATGTATTGGAAGGTAAAAGGAAAAAAAGCTTTAGTCATAGCCAAAACATGTAATGCATGCCTTCATGCACTAAAATATATCACATATGAAAAATGACCATATGGATAATTTATATTTATATGTTTCCTGGAAGCCAGAGTGAAACACATGCCACACCAACATACATCAGTATTTATAGAACTGGTGCTTGCTTTCAAAATGAAGCACCTATATCATCCCAATCAAAAGAATGTGGCAAGATTAAATGAATTACCAAAATGTAAAGAGAAGATATTTTCATATTAAGTTAATTTCAATATCCCCAGATATAAATGGAGTAAAAGGCTTTTTATACAGCAATGTTATATAAAATTCTATAGACTAAGAGGGTCATTCATTGGAATACATCCAAATTGTACCCTAACCGAACAAAAAAAAAAAAAAAAAAAAAAAAAGGAAAATTAAGAAGAGGATGGGAGGGGGGAATCCTGTCATGATCTCATTCAAAAGTATACTTAACCAGGAAAAGGATCATACCGTTCTTCTCATAGGTACTTGATTCGCTGGACTTATACCTGGAATGGAAGTAGCAAGCAAGCTGCACCAAAATGAAAAACCATCTATATAATTTTTACAAATGAATTTCAACCAAAAAAAAAAAAAAAAAGAGCACTAACATGATAGAAAAATTAAATATTGAGAAAGGAACAAAGGGACCCACCGAGAAATAACATTTTGAAGAGGGTACCCAGAGATTAGAACTTCCCGTGTCAAATATCACAGTGAAAGTCTGGGAAGGTGTGCCAATACCAATTTCACCAAAATACTGAGCATCTAAGTAGTTTTTTAGTGTAACAAATTCAGCATCCCCAGAGTCCCTGAGATCATTACGAAAATGGTACTTTTTGGTTGCTGTTCTCATTGATTCCCCTTCTTTGGAGTCAATGGTTCCAGCAGGACGATTGACTTGATCCATTTTCCGCTTTTTTAATCCAATTCTGATTAACCCAACATTGTGTACAGAAAGAGCCACAGGAATTAAAAGTAGAAGAGTGATCAAAAGAGCATTGCATTTTGTTCCCATGTTGAAACCTGCAAAAATACCATGACTGCATTACAGATTACTCCAGGCAACAAACTTGAACCAATAAAATTCCTACTGTTTGGGCAGTGAGAAACACTGGGCATAAGAAAGGTAGAACTTCACATATTTAATTTCATCATACAGTCATCCTCAGGAATAAAATCTTTAATTAATTCAGCATATAACCATCCCATGAAATAAAATATCTGCTTTTTTCATTTTGCTCAAACAGCAGTATTGATGCTAAAATTTTCAATTAAACAATAAACCACTAAAAACTAAATTAGATTTCAAAAAAAAAAAAAAAATTCTGTCAACATCAATTGGGACAACATAGAATAATACTACTAGAAAACTTACTTTAGAGTGGAAAATGTTAACATAAGCTTAATAATACAACCAAAGAACTAACTTGCAGGGATTTATGCAGAAAAGCAAGTAAGTTATCTTGGCATATGTTAGCATCAGCTTTAGTAGGTAATTGGAAATGTTAACATAATCATAAATGTATTACAATGAATAAATAAAAATCCATTAATTTTCTTATGTTTTCTCAGCAACCAAGCAAAAACTACAAAGCGTAATCAATAAATAAATTCATACAAAATTAATTAAGAAAGTGAAACACATGCAGCTTCACACCTAAAATTCTGAGTGTAAAATTAAAAGCAGTTATGAATCGCAAACCTGAGAGTTGATAGAGCAGAGCAGTTGATAGAGAAAATTGAAATTACCAAGAAAAGAGACCTAAAAAGGTCCAAAAAAAATGCACAGGGAGATGGAGACAAAGATTGGGTGTTTTGTTTATTGGGTACTGTGCATCATGTGGATTGCAGACCGTAGATTGTGTTTGGACGTTTTGCATCCAGCGGTTTCATAGTGATAGAAATTTTAGTGGGACCTCTAGGTTGATGCGGCAATTTATTGGTGCAACATTTGGCGCATAGTGATGTCTTCATAGTGATGTGTTCAGTGGAGCTGACTGGTATTTCCACTAGCCGTTTGTTCAACCACCAGTCCACGCCATTTGTGTCGTGGATGCAGGGTTGTATGAATGGCGTTTATGCTTGATTTATTTTGCGCCAGTACATAAATTCATTATGCGTTTACGTTAAAAAAATCTCCCAATCACTTTCAACTTTTACTTTTAATACATTGAAATTTCAATTTATAAAATTATACAAATTAAATATTTCAGCTTATAAAAATTATTTCATTAAATATTTAAATTTTGAAAATTAAATCAATTAAGTATTCATTAGAAAATTGAAAAATAGGAAAACTATTATTCCGAAGATTATGTTGATCACACGTTAAGTGAATATTCTGCATGTAAACGCCAAAAACACCAAAAAAGTATTATTGCTAATATAAAGAGGGATAAAATATTAGCAAAATTCATAATTTTATGAATATAATAAGTCATTATAAAGTTTGGGCTGTTATAATGTTTTTTTCTATAAAATAATGGAGTATATTCACGCATTTGACCATTTATTTTGAATTATTTGACAAGGTTATTAGGTGAAAATTTTGAACCGCCGAATATATAAATTTTTCCATAAACTTTTACCAAAAATCACCTAGCATCCTTAACTTTTAAAATGACCTTTGTGACCCCTTGTGAACTTTTCTTTTTTATAATAACTTCACATTAAATTTTACACTTTGTAACAATTACACACCTTGCTTCGTCGATCCATATATATCATAGTATTTAGTTCATAGGTCTCAATCAATTTCAAGGTGATTTGAAGAAAATTATAGTTATATGGATAAAATTAAAATTTGTTAAATGTATTTGTAATCCATTTATCTATCCAAAATTTAATACCACATTTCTCTCGACCATAGTTGTTTTCACTAAATTGATGAGCTAAGGGGAGGACTACACCGCTGTGTTATTGGAGCGCATAAAGGAATCCAATGAATTAAAAAAAATTTAATACTACCTTTAACTTTTATAGCCATACATTTTGAATTTATCCAAATGAAATAAAATAAATAAATAAGTGGAATATAATTAAATTCATGAGAGAATATAATTTTTAATAATATATTAAATATAATTTTTAATTATAAGTTATAAAAGCAACCCGAGCAGAGAGTGCAGGCCTTCATCTAGTAAAAAATATACAGTGCAATACACGTGCGATGACGTGGAAAATTGCATTCCAAATGGCAATTAATTTTGCCACGTCAAATTTGTCCACCACATCTCTACCGTCTACCTTATCATCAACCGCCATCTTCGTCTTTATCCCATCTCCAAGCACTATGCTTCCTTTCTCTCTGCTTCAAAACTTTCTTTAGTTCTCTCTCTCTCAATTCATAAGCGAATCAATAATTTTATCCTAAATTTAAAAAAATTCTAAGTTTTTCAATTAATTTATTATTCTTAACAGAGATGATGAATCTGTCAGTATGAGTGATAGCCAAGATAACCAGAGGCGGAGCAACCATGGCAGACAAGTAACGGAGCTGAAACAGGTGCAAACAAAGGAACCCAAACAGAGTGGCCGTGTTCGGTTGGTGCTATCAGATGGGTCACATTTACAATAAGCCATGTTAGACAATCAGATTAAAAAATCTAAATATTATTGTCAACTTTATTTTTTTTACTTGTAGCTAATGTTCTTCTTCTGCTTCATATTCTTTGTTTTCAAATGTCATGGCTTTTTTTTTTTTTTTTTCCTCTCTTGAATTAGGGGTTTTGGGGGTCTAAATTCAAATGGATTTTCCATAAAACAAATTGATTTTCTATTAATGGTGTTGATTTTTTTATTAACCTGTCCAATGATTTTTAACAAGAAATTTTTTTATTATTATTTTTAGATATTAACAATGTGTAATAGTTTCCTGCCCTTATAGACTCAAACTTTCTAACTTGGAATTTTGATTCTTAGCTATAAATAATTAGTAATTGATTGGAAAAATTTTTAAATTTCTAAGTGGAGTTTAATTTAATTGAAAATTTGTTTGTGGGTAATTACTGCCAGGAAATGATTTGGAGCTAAGATTGTGATGCAGTTGCCAAAGGAGATGTTTAAGAAACCCAAATTGAGGAATAATATTTGAAGGTCTGATACTGGCGATAGTAGTGGTGATTCGTAAAAACCAGCATTCTCAAAGAGAAATATCGACATCTACGGCTCATGAATAGAAAACAAGCATCCAAAAATGAAGGATTTGACATGTAGTTTTATGTTTTTACGTTCACTTAATGAAGGAAAGAGAGAAAATTGGGTGGTGAAGTTAACAAGAATTTATGTTGTGGTAGAGTCCGCGTCAGACACTTCTTTTATAATGTTTGGTGGGTCTCATAATAGTCTTTTATAACTAAAATACATATTGTGGTAGAGTCCACATCAGACACTTCTTTACCATCACTCTCTTTATAACGCGTGCATTTCAATTTGCATTTTCAAACATGGCAAGCTATGCAATTATTATAAAAAGTAAAATTCAAGGAGTCACAGTGCGATTTTAAAAATTGATAAGGTCACAAGGTTTTTTGGTGAACGTTCACGGGGCAATTTATGTTGGCCAAATTTGAACTTAGTATTATAAAATTTTAACAAAAAAATTAATATTTCCTCTTAAAAGAAAATAAAGAAATTAATATTTAGACTCCATTGAGTAATACTAGTGGTTTTAATATAGCTCCCAACAACTAGATATTAGTGGTTAGTTATGAGTGGTTTAAAGCGTATGCATTTTCTAAAATAATTATTTGATTAAAATGTCAAATGTAAAATAATTTTTTAAAAAATACAATCAATTGTTGTCAAATACTATAACATTTCATGAAACACTTTTTTAATCTCTAAATGCTACTACAAATATTACATTCTCAAAAACGAATATAGATCAAATAATATTTTGATCATAGTCAAAACATTGAATGCTACCTTAGAAGTTGTTGTTGAACAAGGCATTTTAAAGTCTATTAAGCAATTTTAGTTGTTTTAACATTTGCTAGTTGTCTAAATTTATTAATATTAGGAGTAAAGTTTTATAATATACTCTTTGTTATATCTTGATACTAATATAAATATTAATTCCATACGATAGAATAAATAACAGAACTGCAAAACATTGTACAATAGCAAAAAATCTTGTGGCTCTCTACTTTCAAAATGTTCTTGTGACCTCTTAAAGTTATAAGATTGTTAGTAGGGTAAATTATTATTTAGTCCTTCAAGTTTTACATAATTAACCAACTAATCCCAAGTTTTGAGCAAATATCTAGTTAGTCCCTCAGGTTTAACTCCGTCTAATTAAAAGGTCCTTCCGTCCGAAAAGTTGGTTTTTTTCCATTAATTGAAGACTAAAAGACTAAAACACCCCTCCCTAGCTGACGTGGACCATAAGGAAAAATTATTATCTAGTCCCTCAGGTTTTACATAATTATCTAACTAATCCCAAGTTTTGCACAAATATCTAACTAGTCCCTCGGGTTTAACTCCGTCTAATTGAAATGTCCTTCCGTCCGAAAAGTTAGTTTTTTCCGTTAATTGAAGACTAAAAGACTAAAAAACCCCTCACTAACTGACGTGGACCAGTATGAAGTGATAAGGGAGGGAATTGTATAAACTAAAAGACTAAATAATAATTTTCCCTAAAAGACAAATATTTTAGAAAAAACTATTTTCTCAAATCTGACAAGTATTATAGAACAAAGACAATATTAAAAAAAGGATAAAAAAATTAATTTGATGTTCTAATTAAATATTATTAAATTTAAGTGAATCACGAAAGTAAATACCTCTTCAAAAAAGTAAATACCTCATTTTTCTTTTTACCCCAAATTATCATCATAGTTTCTTTTTTAGAAAAAAAGTAATAAACATAATTTTCTATTTTATTCATATTTAATATGCAAATTTTATCAAGAAACATTACTATTATCATTGATAAAATCTAAAAAAAAAAAAACAAAGTATTCCATCTATTCATAAATACTTTTAATGTTTTTATGGTAATTAAGTAAGTAAATTTATTCTTATAAATTATAACAAAATATTAATTAATTTTATTACGTAACCTTAAGTAAGAGAGGAGATGTTATATGATTTTGGAAAATTATAAAAATAATTATTAAATTTAATATAAATAAGGATAAAATTGAAAAAAAAAAATTAATTACTCATTAATATTCTAAAAAACAAGATATTTGCAGAGAAAACACCGGCTCTAAAATAATAGTTATTTATAGATAAAAAAAGTAATTGCCACCTATATTATTATAATTTCATAACTTTGAATATAAATATTAATATTTAATGTAAGGTTATATGTGCAAAAGATAAACTAGGTATATCATTATGGCATGGAAGGAACAAAAGGGAAACAAACTAGGTATATCATTATCGCTTCATACTGGTCCACGTCAGCTAGGGAGGGGTGTTTTAGTCTTTTAGTCTTCAATTAACGGAAAAAAACTAACTTTTCAGACGGAAGGACCTTTCAATTAGACGGAGTTAAACCTGAGGGACTAGTTAGATATTTGTGCAAAACTTGGGATTAGTTAGATAATTATGTAAAACCTGAGGGACTAGATAATAATTTTTCCTTATGGTCCACGTCAGCTAGGGAGGGGTATTTTAGTCTTTTAGTCTTCAATTAACGGAAAAAAACCAACTTTTCGGACGAAATGACCTTTTAATTAGACGGAGTTAAACCTGAGGGACTAGCTAGATATTTGCTCAAAACTTGGGATTAGTTAGTTAATTATGTAAAACCTGAGGGACTAAATAATAATTTACCCTTGTTAGTATTTCATATCTCTCGAGACAGAAGAGAACACATGCATTTAAGTGGCCCACAAACAGCACAATTCCTTTAAGTTTCAATTCAACGCCAGAGATCACTCCCTCTTTCTTCATTATTTTTTTGCCTCTTCACTTCCAAAAATGGCTCTCTCTCTCTCTCTCTAACAAATTAAGTCTCGGTCTCTAAAATTTCAAATAAAAATCATACAATTTATGCACCCAATTCTATGATTTTCACCTGCATCGCTTATGCATTTTTATATTTTCAATTTTTTTTACAATTTGGATGTTCTTTTTTAAACTAGAATTAAGGAATTTGAGTTTTGAAAAATGCAGTTTGATACACACTTTCGTTTTTAGACGATGGATCATGGTAAGCTTATGCATATATCAAGTTTTTATTTGATTTTTATTTCTTTTATAAATGGTCTCATATCAAGTGGGTTTTGATGAAAAATAAAGAAATGAATATATTTAATGAAAATTAAAAAAATTCTTAGAACTTGAATCTGCAGGAAAAGAAGAAAATGACAGAGAGAATAGCACAGATAAAGTGAGTTTACAGAGAGAAAAAAAGAGGAAAATATTATTTTTAATTGTTACAATAATATAAATAACAAAACTGCAAAATACTGCACAATATCTTAAGCTCGAATATTCTTAAGAGATCAAAAAATGGTTACCTATCAAATTTTTTGTCTTTTGGACTTATCTCAAATTTCTCTGGTAACAAAGAGTAAGAAGTCTTTGATAATTACACAATTTAACAATATTTAAAGGGCGATATCAATTAAATTTAGCCTTGAAAAAAGTTTGTCTGCCACAGTGCACGCTTTGTCTGCCGCAGTGCACGCTTCCTTTCTTTTTCTCGTTTTTCAAGTTTCTTCAAGTTTTGTTCAAGGTTTCTATGAAACCATAAACATCGCTGGTTATGGATCTCGATCTGAATCTTCTTTCCCTTGCTCATGAGGAGGAGGAAGATCTGGTTGTGGCGGCTCCAGCAATCGCCCAGGTAGCAGTGGATGACTTTTGTTTGGTTGGAATGTTTTTGACTTATAACGTGATAAACTTTCAGGCGATGAAGACAACACTAGCAGATCTTTGGCACCCTTTGGGAGATATTTCTATCTCTGATCTTGGCGCTAAACGCTACCTATTCCATTTCTATAACCAAGTTGATCTAGATAGAGTTCTGGATGGAGCACCGTGGCTGTTCATTCGTCATTTATTGGTCTGGAGCCTGTTTCAACGTGGTGAAGATCCTCTCAAGATTCCATTACTTCAAACAAACATCTGGGTACAAGTCATAGACGTTCCCCCTGGTTACATGAGAGACGATATGGCCAAACTCCTAGGAAACTTTATTGGCGAATTTCTTGAATATGGGATTGGTAAAAATGTTTCGGGTATGGATGACTTCATACGCATTAGAGTAAGAATGGACATCTGTTTACCTCTCAAGCGGAAGAAGAAGATTGTGGATGACAAGGGTAATGCGTTCTATGTGAAATTCAGGTATGAAAAAATTCAGATCTACTGTTTTCTATGTGGCAGAATCGGTCATGTGGACTCCTTTTGTGATCTCCGGTTGCATCATAAGAAAGAGGATTTGGTGTGTATGTGGGATGACGGGCTTAGGGTTCAGCCGTACCGGAGGAGCAGTAATCGGAGCTGGTGGTTGCGTGACAATGACAACAATCTAACACTCTGCCTGAATCTCAGTTTGTGGGAGTAAATAGTGGACCTAGTAATATGCTCAAATCGGAAGATTTTAGGCTTTCCTTATTTGGCCTAAAAACTACACTGGGTTCAGATTATGTGGAAGGTAATCTTATGGATACGGACAGATTGTCATTGGGTTCGGAGAAAAGGGTGGGTCTTGGTGAAGAAGAAATCTTGCCCAAAATGGACGAAGGTAAGAAACGACATCGTTGTAACTCAATAAACAGTGATGAAGTATCCATACAGACAGAATCTATTTCCAACTCTAATGTCTCATCCCTGTCACATGTACCTAAGATAGCGGCTGATCCTGGTAAGCGGGATAGCCGACAACAATGAAAATCCTTAGCTGGAACTGCCGAGGGATGGGCAACCCTCGGGCAGTTAGTGCGCTTAGAGATTTATCTCTAAGTTTTCAGCCAAACGTGATCTTCCTTATGGAGACGTTAGTGGTTAGTTCTAGAATGGCGGAATTGAAGGTTTATTTGGGTTTTGATGAGTGTTTCAGTGTGGATTGTATTGGGAGAAGTGGTGGTCTTTCGTTGCTCTGGAACAAGCATGTTAATTTGGTAATCACTGGATTTTCTCAAAAATGCATAGATTGTAATTTGAGTACTAATAATAACCCTTGGCGCTTAACTGGCTTTTATGGGATTCCTGACCGTAACAAGCGTAGAACCTCTTGGAATATGCTTAGAGCTTTAGCAGCTAGGAGCAATGGTCCTTGGATTTGAGTTGGGGATTATAACAATCTTTTGACAGAGGATGAAAAGCTAGGTGGTGGTTTGTATCCACGTTTCTTACTAAATGGGTTTCACGAAGCTATTGAAGACTGTGAAATCAGTGACTTGCCTACATTAGGATACAAATACACTTGGAGTATGAAGAGGAATAAAGAGATTCTGACTAGAGAGATGCTTGATAGGGCTATTGCTAATTTTGCTTGGTCTGGTCTATTTTCAGAAGCTTTGGTTAGAACTGTTGTTACTCCGGTATCGGACCATGTAGCTCTGCTTGTGAAAACGGAAGCTCGAAGTTATGGGAATAGAAGTAAGCCTTTTCGCTTTGATAATGGATGACTAGCAGATGAAGAATTGAGTGAAGTGGTTGAGTCGGCATGGCAAGGTAGTAGTGGGAACGTGATGGCAAAGAAAGCTTATTGCATTCAAAGTCTAAAACGGTGGGGTTGTGCAAGAAATAAAGCTTATTGGAAAAAAAAGATTTGGTTGAAGAATTTACTGGAAAGTGGGCAGAATGGTATTGGGTTATCTAATGAATCAGATATTAAGGTTGAATGGTCAAATCTGCAACTTCAGGAGGACTTGCGTAGGAAACAATGTGCCAAACAATTTTGGTACACACAAGGAGATAGGAACAGTAAATTTTTCCATTCAAAAATAAAAAATAGAAGGCGGAGTAATAGAATAGAGAAGCTACAATGTGCAGATGGGACGTTTGCAACAGATATTGATGGGTTCCAAAATTTAATTTTGGACTATTTTGGCAAATTGTTTCAGAAAGATGTCTCCAGCAGAGAGGGGCTTCTTAATCTGGTTCAGTCGAGGGTAACAAGTAGCGACAATTCCTTTTTAACAGTCAGTCTAATGGATGAAGAAGTTAAAGAAGTAGTCTTTCAGATGCATCCTGATCAGGCTCCCGGCCCGGATGGCCTTAATTCAGCTTTTTTTCAGAGATTCTGGCACGTGATTGGTCAAGATGTGTGCAATGGGTATAGATTATGGCTTCAGCAAGGTACCCTTCCTGATTCTTTGTGTGATACTCTGGTAGTATTAATTCCCAAAACTGTTGAACCAGTTCAGTTATCATAGTTTAGACCCATTTCTTTATGTAATGTGTTATATAAAATTCTCTCTAAAGCTTTAGCCAATAGATTAAAGACTGTTTTGCCTAAGATTATTTCGGAGAGTCAGTCTGCTTTTGTACCGGGTCGTCTAATCACTGATAATATCTGTGTGGCTTTTGAAATGTTGCATAATATGGGTCGGGTTAAACATGGTAAGGGTTTTTGTGCGTTGAAGGTTGACATCAGTAAAGCTTATGATAGAGTTCATTGGGATTTTTTAATTGATATGCTCCGAAGTCTCGGCTTTTGTGCTGTGTGGGTGCGGTGGATGGAGATGTGTGTGACCAAGGTTAGCTACTCTTTCCTATTGAATGATAATGTTATTGGCCCTATCCGTCCTGAGAGAGGTCTTCGCCAAGGAGATCCTATTTCACCATACCTTTTTTTGATCTGTGCGGAGGGCCCATCACTATTATTTTCTGATGCAGAAAGAAGAGGGATGTTGAATGGCGGTAGTGCGGGGAGAGGGTGTCCTAGAATTTCTTATCTGTTATTTGCTGACGATTCTCTTTTTTTTTTTCCTTGAGGCTAGTAGGGAGGAAGCAAATTGTGTTAAAGAATTACTTGCAGTTTATGAAAAAGCATCAGGTCAAGCGGTGAATTTCAACAAGTCCGGAATTATCTTCAGTGCAAATGTATCTCAATCCCAGAGGCAGGTTTTATCGAATATCCTTGATGTTTCTACGTGCCTGGAAAGGGGTTTCTATTTGGGTTTGCCGTGTATGGTGGGAAAGAATCGGAGAAATGTATTTAATTTTATCAAGGATAGCCTTTGGAACAAACTTAATAGTTGGTCTCATCGTTTCTTGTCTAGGGCAGGCAGGGAGGTTCTCATCAAGTCTGTAGCTCAAGCTATTCCTTTTTACTGCATGAGTGTATTTCTATTACCTATGGGTATTTGTGCTGACCTTCAAAAATTATGAATAGATTTTGGTGGGGTTTGAAGGAGGGAGGTAGTAGAAGTCTCCATTGGTTGTCTTGGGATAAGATGTATGGGAAAAAGATGGAAGGGGGTATGGGTTTTAAAGATCTCCATAGTTTTAATTTAGCTATGCTTGGGAAACAAGGTTGGAAGTTGCTTACCCAAAACACTACTCTTTTTTATCAGATTTTCAAAGCTAAATATTTTCCTTATGGGAATTTTCTAGAGGCTCAACTAGGGAGAAGTCCTAGTTTTATTTAGAAGAGTATTGTGTCTACTCATGGATTGTTAAAATGTGGGGTTAGATGGAGAGAAAGTAATGGTGAGGACATCAGGATAGTGAAAGACCCTTGGCTGCCGAGAGATGAGAATTTTTTTGTGAATAATGAATTTGGGTGGATCGATGAAAATTTGAAAGTGTGTGAGCTTATTAAAAACGGACAAAGAGTGTGGGACATTTCCACCCGAGGGATGTTGAATCAATTCTCAAAATCCCACTAAGCTTGTTTAATAGGCAGGATCATATTACTTGGCATTTTGATAAAAAGGGGTATTATTCGGTAAAAAGTAGCTATGATGTGGCTTTGAGGATAGTGGGCAGGGAGGTTGATAGTGTGGGAGGAGTGTGGTGGAAATCCTTATGGAATTTAAAGTCCCCCGAAAAGTTAAAGACTTTATGTGGAGATCTTTGAGGGGTATTCTTCCTTCTAAAGAAAGGCTGTGTAGGAGGGGGGTTAATATTGATGTGAGATGCTCTTTTTGTGGAGATGAAGAAGATATTGACATGCCCTTGTGAAGTGTCCGAGAGCCATAGGAGTTTGGAGGGTGGCGGGCCTCCAAGAGTTCTTAACTAATCATAATTTTGTTGATACTTTTATGCAGGTACTGGAAAGAGCAAACAAAGAAAAATGGGGTGTTTTCTCTATTCTAGCTTGGTCTATTTGGTCAGCAAGAAATCAAGGCATATGGAAGCAAACTTTTATTCCTTCTAACGTGACCCACGCAAAGGCATGCAAGTTTTATGATGATTGGTTAATGGCAAAATCACAAGTGGACCAACTGAATGGTCCTTGGTCACCTCCTAGTGTACAAAACATCACTGCAGGTATTCACTCTTCATGGCATGTGCATGTGGATGGGGCCATCTTCCAAGATGTGGGACTTGCTGGTTATGGGTTTGTTTTTGAAGATGATGATGGTCATTTCCTTCAAGCAGTTTCAAGATACTATAACGGTGGTGGTGATCCTTCTATCATTGAAGCTGTTGCTCTTCGAGCTTGTTTAGTCCACATCCGTGACTTTTGGGCTAGTTATGGATTTATTTATTTGGATTCTCTTTTAGTTTTTCATGCTTTAAATTCCAACGTATTATATTTATCTTATTTCGGTATTGTTATGTTAGATTGTAAGTTCATTCTAGATACTAGGCCTGATATTAAGATCATTTGGTTACGTAGGCAAGCGAATATTAACGCTCATACTCTTGCTCGAGTGTCTTATTGTTTTGCTCATACACAGATTTGGAACCGAGTCCCTGATTGTCTTCGGAATTTTTTCCTTGAGTGAATGAATATTTTTACTCTTTCCAAAAAAAAAAAAAAAAACAATAATTAAAGGGCCAAAACATCATTTGCCCCTGAACTTATGCAAAAAATCTTGTGACCCTCTACTTTCAAAATGATCTTATGACCTTTTAAAGTTATAAAATTATTGACATTTTCCATTTCTCGAGGCAAAAGAGAACACGTGCATTTAAGAGGCCCACAAACAACATAATTCCTTTTTCAATTCAATGACAGAGATCACTTCCTCTTTCTTCATTATTTTTTTGCCTCTCCTTCCAAAAATGGCTCTCTCTCTCTTGCTAACAAATTAAGCCACCGTCTCTAAAATTTCAAATAAAAATCATATAATTTATTCATCCAATTCTATGATTTTCACTTGCGATGCTTATGCATTTTTATATTTTCAATTTTTTCTGCAATTTGGATGTTGTTTTTAGAACTAGAATCAAGGAATTTAAGTTTTAAAAAATGCAATTTGATACACACTTTCATTTTGGGGCGATGGGTCATGGTAAACTTATGCATATATCAAGTTTTTATCTGATTTTTATTTATTTTATAAATGATCTCATATCAAGTAGGTTTTGATGAGAAATAAAGAAGTGAATATATTTTGATGAAAATAAAAAAAAAAATTCTTAGAACTTGAATCTGCAGGAAAAGAAAAAAATGAGAGAGATAATAACATAGGTAAAGTAAGTTTACAGAGAGGAAAAAAAAAAAGAGAGAAGGTAAAATTATAATTTTTTTAATAATAACAATATAATTTAAGACTATAAATGAGTTTGATACAAAGATTTGCTGCGTTTACAAATCTATAAATTATTGTTCTTTCTCCATATATTGTTCATGTTCGATTCATTGTCTAGATTTGCTAGCATGTTGTTTGAGCTGTTTAATCTTTAAACTTGAAACTGATGATTATTTTGGTAAAAGGAGAGATGAGATGGGTTTGGTTGGATATTCCTAAATCGAGCATGATTTGTAGGAAGAAGAAATAGGATGAAACAGAAAAGTTAAGTTTAATAGTATCCTAATTATTTTAATAATAAAAATATTTTTTAATGACTTAAAATGACACCGAAAAATACTTAATAGAGATTCGCGCGGAGAGAGAATTTGCATTACATATGTTGCTGACTTAATTAATAAAGGTGCGCTGTTAATGATTTTGTAATTTTAAGAGGCCACAAGATCGTTTTGAAAGTAGAGGGGGTCGTAAGACTTTTTGTGTAAGTTCAGGACATTTTGCCATATTTAAAGTATAGTCTCAACCATTATTCTGAAAATCAGATCAAACCGCCTGGTTTGACTGGTTTAACCGTGAACCAGACTGTAGTGCGGTCCGGGCTGGACAGTAAAAACGGATGGTTAAAGAACCGGTAAGAACCGGTGAAAACTGGACAAAAATCGATGAACCGGCTGGTGATTTATTACGGTTCGAGTCAAAAAAATAGGAACTCAGTAACAGAGATGAATAGAAAAGAAATGAACTTTTGAAATGGAAAAGAGAAGATGAAAGATGAATTAGTTGGCCACAAATATAATAAAGGAAGATAGAGAGAGATAAGAGAAGATTAAAGGAAGATAGAGGCAGATAAGGGGAGATTTGAGGACACTTCAGGATTGAAATGTGGATTTTAGTATAATGTCTTTCTTTTCTCTCTTTCCAAGGCCAAAGAAATTGCTAGGTGAACAATAAATTTGTGGACAAATACATAAATTTGTCCTTCTAACATATTAAGTTGCTACTTTGCCCTTGTTAAAAGATAAAAATTACATTCATATCCGAAAGATTTAAATGCACAATCACATCCTTATTTATTTTCAGAATCTATAAATTATTATTATTATTATATGGTAATTAATTGATTTTTTTGTTTAATATTGAATTCAGTCATTTTTTTCCTTTTTGTAAAAGTTGTTTAATATTTATAATTCTTATATTTATTGTATTTAAAAATCTGGTTGAATCCTCTGATTCAATAAATCTCTACTTTCACCGGTTCGATAACCGGTCTGATTCTCAAAACACATGGTCTCTACTCTATCAAGCAGATCCGCCTAGACTTTCTGAAAGTAATATGGGCTTCAGTAGTCATATATCCAGAAGTTAGTGTCCAACTTAAAGACCTCGGATGAGCATTTAGCCCTTTAGCATCCAGTGTCCAATTAGCCTCGTATATGGACATGGCTCTGGACCAGCCCAATGTGGTTCAGTCCATTGTTTCTTCGGACCTATTATGGATTAAGCCATGGTTGGTCAATTCTTTAAACCAGATCCACAAATGCTTTCTCTGTATGAACCACTGATATAAAAATCTCTCACAAGTTATTGGTATAATATATTAATATCTCCACTCGCTCCACTCACCTGACAAAGAAGTTTATATTACTTTTCCTATTGGCAGGTTCAGTGGGAAAGGCCCACAATTTCAATCGGTATTGAGCTAACACGTGGCCGACTTCTATTAGTCCAAATGGACACATCTCATGCATTTTAACCAAATTTGGGGTCAACCCTATTCAATTTCCATCGAAAATTCAGAAATTTAGTTCAATTCAATTCCATTTGAGTTTGTAAATTTAAAATTTTCGTTTGTTCCAATTTAGTTTAATTTTTCTTAAGAAACTTAAATTGAAGTGAAATAAACAAAAAAAAAATATTTTCTTATTCCACACGCACATATATATATATATATTAAAATAAAAAAAATTAAACTGAAAACTTTTATTTGAATCACAAAATCCAAAAAAAAAATTGAATTGATTCAGTTTAATACAATTATTTATTAAATTTATTCTTTTTTATGAAAAAAAAATCCGATTAATTCAGTTTTAATTAGCATTTATTATCTGAATTGACCAATGCTGACCATAAATCAAATAAGCCTGGATGACATCATCATGACACAAGAACTCAGTATAGAAAAACCTATGAAGATACATGTAAAATGCAATACGTGTGTCATACACAATCCATAACACCCTCTCTGCTTTTGCCGCTCATTTCTCATTACCTTTTGACGAAATTGGGAAAATGATTAACCTAATATTCTAGAACACTCACACATGTTTGAAGCATTAGAGAGAGTCAACATTGGCAAATACAAAAAAGGCATTAATTAATTAATAAAAGTTAAAAATAAAGGCTCCCACGTGAACAATTATTGGTCCTCCAACCGACAAGTTAGAGCGAAAGATGAAAGAGTTTAGAGAGCTCACAACTCATAAACACCTTCACACGGCGGAATCAACAAGCAACCAAACCACTTCTCATTTTCTCAACTTTCTACTCATTAAAATGCCCGCTAACTAACTTATCATCACAAACTAAAGCAACCCAACTCCCAACTATATTCATTTTCCTAAGGGAAATTCCATCAAAAGAAAAGATTTGCACCGTTGGCCAATTAGAGTGAGAAATGCACATTTGAAGCTTTAGCCAAATGGATAAGGCATAAGTTCTTAAAAAGATATCGGGTGTCACCGACGAAATTACCTTGATGAAAGAATGGGAAACTGTCCTCTTCTCTTAAAAAGAAAAACAAAAAATAATTTATTTTGGTTGATATTTGAATTATGGTCATTCAACAAAATGTAATTCACCGCATTGTCTTCTAATTTATATATTTCAATATTTGTCTTTCGACTTTAAACCCTAACTTCTCTTTTACTGGGTGTCATCCTCATTTTTATCACTCCTTGTCATTTCTTCATCAAGATTATGAATACGAGCAATATAGTCGTGTACTTGAAGTACAATACGGGTATTCAATTCTTTAGTTGGTTGCCTTGGATGGACGTCAAATTTATAAATGTAATCATATATTTATAAATCTGTATAAAAATTGCAGCATTGTAAAATATCTCTTGGGGTGTGGGTTGGCGGAGGGGAAGCACATCTATGGACCACATACCACATTAGCTTTGTCGGTCCATTTTTATGTGCTTTTCCTTATTATGTTAACCAATTCACTCAAGCACATTAGCACATAGCCTAGTGATAAGTGCGTATACGATCTGACAATAGATCCAGGTTCGAATTACCTCCCTTAATATTCAAAAAAAAAAAAAACAAAAATCACTCAACCACATAAAAAAAAAAAAAAAAAAAAAAAAAAAAAAAAAAAAAAAACAAAAATCACTCAACCACATAGACTAGTAGACATTGTACATGCATATAATTGGGTTAAACCAATAAGTAAGTACTAGCTAAGAGAAGTGCTCAAACTATTGACAGGTTCACTACTTAATCTAATTAATAAGAGAGTGTTGCTTTAAGATGGCTAGATGTTGGCTCTGTTCGGCATCAGTGTTTGAGAGAGTATTTAGAGTTTTGATGATATTAAAATACTGTGTTTATAAATTATGTTGTTCGGTAAGGTAGTGTATAAAATAGCTATTAGTGGATAAGATAACATTTATTAAAACGTTAATTCATCTAACGTTTAGCATTTCCATTTTTTGATTGAAAATTTTTTGACAATTTTATCCTTAATTAACTTATATTAACAATAGTTTAAGGTTTTCTTTTCAATGGTTGTTATGATATTGCTAATCTGCAATTAAATTACATTATTTTACATAAAAATTTAAATAAAATAATTTAATAATAAACTAATAGAGAAATATGTGAGGAAATTGTATTATCCTTTTAGAAATGATAATGATTTCAATTTATATAATTGAATTATACACTATAGATTGACATTCTTTTGACAGAAAAATAACAACACATTATATAAGTTATCTTTTTTTTATATATATATATATAATGAGTTCACTTCTCTAGTCATATTTAAATGTCCTTTTTTGTCATTCTAAATTCAACAGTTAATCAAATAGTTATTTTACCAAACATTTTTACTCTAAATAGCTACATAAACAGCTAACAGCTGTAAAATTACTAACAACTACTAAAACTACTGGTATTGTTGAACAAACCCGTTATGTATGAAGTTGGCATATAAGATTCTTATTAATTGTAAAGAGTTGAGGAGGCTTTGGCAATGCATGTTCTTAAGAAAGAAGCTTCCAACTCTTACTTAGATTAAAAAGCATTTCTTATTTAGTTGTTAACAAGAGAGAAAGGAATGAGAGTGTTAAATTACCGTCAATATGATATCATTTATTGTTTAAAATAGATTCATTTTCATTAGGGTTTATAAACAAAGACATAGCGTGTCTTATTGTAATCAATTTGGTAGTTCCAATTATTAAAAGAAAAGTTTAAATGCACTTGAATGGAAATTGTTTCTTTGTCCAAACACTTAATTTCATAAAAGTAAAATTAAAAATTTAATTCCCTTTTACACAAATAACAATTAATTAAAAATTAAGTGATTAACATTTTGTCTATATAATTACTTATGATATGTTAATAATTGTTTATTATTTGTATGAACCATAAAGTAATTTAAACTCATATGTCTAGAAACTCACATCTCTAGAAAATGAAAACATAATAAATTGTTACTAAATTTAAAATATGAAAATTATATCTATACCGTATATAAAAGTAGAAATAGAGGGGAATAATGAGATGTTTTATATCACTCTTAATGAAATTTAAAATGTTCTAAAGTACTCTTAATGATGGCCAATTAAAAAATTACAGTTTATTAGTTGATTGGATATAATTTATAAAAATTATTTTTTCAGTCAATCATGTGTTGTGTGATTATCTTCTCACTTATGTGAGGAGTGAGAGGTCTCGAGTTCGAATCCTCTCGACCACAAATATTTTCACCAATTTGATTATTGTATAGCCTATAATGTTATTTCGGCCCATCAAGCCTCCTAATGAATTAAACAAATAATTTTTAAATAAATATACATATATAATTAAGTATAAAATTTTAATTTTTATAGTTACTAAACTTATTTTTAATGAATATATATGATAATGAGACATTTGAAAATTTTTTATATTTTATTTATTAAATATTTAATTCTTTTAAGATATAGATAAAAAATATATAATTTTTTTATTAATATTTTTTTCTTTATGTTTGCATGATATGATTGGATATATTTTTAAAAAATAAATTTTCAAATAGAATATATATAATATAATATTTTATTTAGGAGTGAGATAAAAAAAGAAGAAAAAAATATATTATTTTTATTAATATTTTTATTCTTTATGTTTGTCATATTTCATTAGATATATTTTTTAAAAAGTAAATTTTCAAATAGAGAATTTACATAATTAAATATGGAATGGTAAAAAATTGAAATTTTAATTTTAAAAATATATATATAATATTTTATTGATATATTTATATATCTATATATTTTTTGTTAGTTGAGTTTTGAAAGAGTTTTATTTTTAATAATAATTTTTTATTTTCTTTTTTCTTACTAAATAATTTATAACTACTATCATTTTAATTTAGTAAGAGATTTATATTTTCCTTGCAATAAATAGATGGCCTATTGATGGTTAAAGATTTTTAATTTTCTTGATATTTTTTTCTCTTGTATCCTAAATTTGTTTCACTTAAAAGAAAATAGTGTCTAGTAAACTGGAAAAAAAATATTAGAACTATATATTTCTGTTTTGGTCACTTTTGAGTTTCAAGAATTTGTATGTATGTGTATATATTCATTTGTCTGATACACTGAGTAAATAATACTGTCACTATGGTCAAAGTAATTTTCATTATCAATTCAGATCATCTTCTCATTTCTTTTTTTGAGCTAACAGTAAAAATAATTTATTATTATTCTTCATTATAGTTATATATAGATATTGATTTGGGGTTGAGAATAAGGCGTTGGAGATTGAGTGATAACTTAATTTTCTTTTTGAACACTTATTAGGGTTTTAAAAATCTGCATTTATAAATTATGGATTAAAAAATTAGGTTTAAGAATTATGTTGAACTTTATTCTAAGATCACTTCATTATATAAAAATAGAATTAAATATATAATAAATAACATTACAAGTAATTTGTATGGTACAATTTAAATTAACCACTTATATTTATTTTAATCTAAATAAATCTTATGATATTATATATAATGAGTATAATTAATTACGCACGTTATATAAAAGACTAATTTTTAAAAAAAGTCACAACCTCTCAATTGAATTTTGTTTTTTCAAAAAAAGTTATACAAATATAACGAGTCATGTTCCCAATAAAACGAAAGAATCCAAATACAAGATCTAAAACGCAACATAAAGAAAACGACATGTGAATACTGATATTGGCCAACACCATATTCTAAGGTAGTATGTCGTTGATGCAGTAGCATATGGATATTGTTTTATTTATTATTTTTCTGGCTTCCATTAAAATATATTTATTAAATGATTTCGTGGTTGAAATTATTTCTTTACACTTAAAAAAAATGAAGAAAATTATAAATTATTATTTTATTTGTGTATATCCAACTGTGTATATATCTATCCAAATCTCTTGCATTAGGCAGATTCTTTAGTTGCCACTACGCCACTTCTCTTGGTCTCTAATCTACACTTTTCCTCTTTAACCGAAAGAACGTAGACGTAGACACTCTCCTGGCCACAAAAACCAAATTTTACAAGACGTGTCCCATTGGTTTCTGATACACACGTGGCACCTCCTGTATGGTTCTCAGTGGACCCCACTTTCTGCCTCATGGATGCGCTGTGGCTTATGTAAGTCCAAAAATACATTTGGCTTAAAATAATTTGCTGTTCTTTATTCCTTTTCTTGGCTTGAAAAATTAGAGGAAAGAACTTCACCTTTCCATTTCTATTTTTGCCAAAACTTGAATGTCAATAGATCCGGTCACGAGCCAGTTCCAAACCGGAATCAAGTTGGAATTGGTTAGGAATGATGGTTACATAATCTGGTTCGGAATAACTAATTTTAGAATATCATTGATCTCAATTCAAAATAAAACTAATTAAAAATGACAAAATTCGAAACTATGAATTAAATAGTTTTGATAACAAAAATGTTACAAACAAAGATAGAGTCGGTAGATTTATAAGTCGAACTAACAGAATTAGTCAGCTCTATGGATTGGCCAATTAGAAGAGTTATCCAACAATATATTTATTATATTATATTATATTATTATCTTAAAAAAAAATTAAAAACTACTTTCAACACTAATGAAAAAAGAAAATTAAGCTTGCTTATTACAGAAGTCTCTTCATGATTGGCAATCTTATAAGCCACGCATGAAAAATCATGCATTTGATGTACAACTAAAAATTACAACCGTTACATCTCTCCAACTAACGGAACTAATATTGACAGTTAGTGTGAGAAATTAATACTACTAATTATATTTAATTTGCCCAATCAAATTCTTAACAGGAAGTGGTTGTTAAGCTATTACTTTATGGCCAGTGAAATTAATTAATTAATTAATATATTTTTAATTGGAATTGTTATTAGTTACAACGTCTATAGCACCTTTTATAGAATTTTCTTGCCGTTTTGCTCCTCTTTCTTGGCTTTTAATTACCAAAAGTTGCTTCTACCGTATTGTTTATAGGTATGTTCATAATTTACATGTGTAGCTAAGTTCATAGAATGGCGTTTTTTCTACTCTTCAGTTCATATATAAAGCATGAATCTTCAAGCAATGGAATGTTACACGTAACAAAAAGGTGTATGTGGCTTCTTTATTTTGCTTATTGTCAAAACGTCAAAATCAGAACCATGCTTGGGCGATTTGTTTTTACCTTTTTAGGGGAAATTATAATGAAGTTGCTAAAGTTTCACAAAATTATTACTTCATCTCAATTGTTTAGAAAAATTATTATAAAATTCTAGAGGTTAATCCTATTAAACCACGCAGTGTCTGTTCGGCAATACTAGCTGTTGTAGTAGCTGTTAGCTGTTCTCGTAACTTTTAGCTATCAGATGTTAATTGTTAGCTGTTAAGTGTTTATGTAATGATTTAAAAGAAAAGTGCTCGGTAAAAGTAGATGTTTGATTAGCTGTTAAAATTAAAATGACAAAAAAAAAAAACATTAGAATATTGACTTAAAATTTTAAATTATAGGCATAGAACTGAAATGGACCAAAAAAAATAAGAGATATATGTATAAAACAAGAGTTTTTTTTTATTTTTTATTTCAATTTTTTCTATAACAAAATATTATTTCTTATAAAATTAAAATGAAAAGACAAGAAATTTTTTTTAATGTTATTTAATATATTTCTTTGAGATTTGAGAAAGAAAGATTAAATAAATAACAAAGAGTACCAAATTCAAAAGAGTGTTAATACAAGTAGAATTATAAGCCCTAAAAATAGGGAAAAAAAACAAAACAAATGGCTAAGAGTGTCAAAAACTAAAATTTAAAACGCTAAACATTGAGGGATTTAACGTTTGATGAAATACTCGCTAACCTCTAACAGCTGTTACAAATGTTAAGTTACCGAACAATTTAATTGATAGATATAGTGTTTTGACTCTAATAAAAACACTAAATGCTCCCTGAAACGATGTTGCCAAACATGCTCTTAATCTATTCATCAAAGAGTCTATTCGGTAAAATTAATTGTTTTGGTAGCGTTTAGCTGTTTACCTATTTTAGTAGCGTTTAGCTGTTTGAATAACTTTTTATGAAATGCTAAAAGGTAAATATTATAGGGGTAACCTTTTATAAAACGATACACTAACTTCTAAAAGCTAATTCAAATTTCATGTTACCAAACATTATAAAAACAGTGTTTAGCGTCCTACTTAAAAAGTTATTGCTGAACACAACCAAATTGTTATTTTTGCCGTTAAATACTCTATAATATTTAACTATTTGATCGTTTATATTTAATATATTGTTAATATTTAATTCCTTATATTTACTATTGAATTATTATTTATTCCCCTCACTTAGTAGCAAAAATGATATATTTTTATAGAAGGACTAAGTAGTTTAAGGACCAAATCTTAGTGACTTTATAGTGATTTTTTCAAATATTAAGAATTAATCAGTAATTTCAATAAAACCTCATAGACTTTATAGTAATTTACCTTTTTTATATATTTTTGTTATTAGCTATTATTCCTGTTATTAAGGTCAGTCATACTGTTAGTTGATCTTCAATTTCCCTTTCTTAATCTCATACTACAATTAATTTTGTGACGTTTAATAAAAAAATCAATTAGATTATAAAAATAACAATTTTTAGTAAAAAAATTAGAAAAAGTACATTCACTTGTCAATCAAATGAAGACAAAATGCTTAGGATTATAGATGATGATAAGTATCATGGAGTTGCATATTTTGGGGGCAAAAATTAGGGCTTCTCTTTCCTTAATTAATGTTTAAAGTAAAAGAAGGAACCAAATTCATAATCATTTGGTATAATACATGCCAGTTGGGTATTTCTTAAGCTACTCATATATTGTTAGTAATTCTAACTTCTAGCTAGCATGGACCAGTAATTTAGGATTTTTGTAAGTTTTGGGTGTAAGCATCCAAAATGTATATGATGATTCCTTCACTTGGAGGATATAAATCCTTCAAAAAAGTTTGAATATTAAATTATAAATGTATCATATAAAACCCTTAAATTTTAAGTAACTTTCATCCTTTTTTTTTTCACTTTTTATCCTAAATTTTGAAAAAGTGAAAATTTTACTTAAAAATTGGGTTATTAACTATCATCCTATAAATATCTCACCTAGTAAATTTCTAATATATATATAATTAGGGTTTATATATGGATACAATAACTTTTTTTCCATTTAGGTCCATATATAAAAAGACTTGACAATTTCACCATCAAAGGTTGTGTTTGACAATAATTTTTTAAGTAGTTTTTAGTGTTTTGACTAGTCAAAAAGCTAAAAATTGTTTTTTATAGCATTCGGTAATATAACATTTGAACTAGATTTTAGAGATTAAAGTAAAATTTTATGAAAAGTTAACCTATATAAAGTTTAGCTTTTAGTATTTCGTAAAAAACTACTCAAACAACTAATAATTAAATGTTACTCAAAAAACTAATAACTATTAAAAAAGGTAATTTTACTGAATAGACCCACAGAGAAGAGACGAAGAAAGACTTCATAATTCTAGAAGGCATTCATTATTTATGGTGTGATTCTTGATAATTATATAACAACTTGTTAAGTACTTTCCTAAACCAATTTCAAAGAAAAGTTGCACATAAGAATAATGTTAACTTATGTAACTCATTTTGGAAAAGTAGTCTCAAAATGTTCGTAACACACCAACTATTTTAGAAAAGAAAGTTCCAAGCTTGGAAGAAAAATAATTGTTATTGCTAATATAATAGTACAATTTTCATGTGAATTCACATTTATATAACTTTTAACTTTTTATAGAATATCATGAATTCACGTTATCCACATAGATTGGCATCACATCATAATGATAATGTGAAACCAAGGTGCGATTGACTAATTATTAAATTGCAAAATTAACCAATTGTTAGTTCCTACACAATAATTTGACTTTTGACAAAATACCCATAGGAAAGACTTCCAAATTTTTGACATACACAAACAAAAGAAAAAAAAAAAAAAATTTAAAAGATACTAAAATTCAACTTCTTTTGGTGGTTCAACTTCAACTTCAACTCATCCATCCCCCAACCCAACCCAACCCAACCATGAACCACCAAATCTAATTTTCAATTTCTTACCCCTCAAATACAAAAATACAAAATAAGGTATCCTATCCAACAAGTTGTGTACATTATTACAATTATCAATTATGAGTTATCTTCTACTACTACCCTTATCCAATCCTTTTCCCCATTCCTTCTACCGAAACATCTAAAACAAGTACTATCCTATTTGTCCAATCTCCATTATTTTGACACGTGTCCACCTACCACCTTGCCACGTCATTCTGTTTTTGGAGGCCAAGGCTGTCAACCGTACCAGAATTTTAACACGTTGTCCACTCCTTGATAAAGGAATTGTCAAATGGAAAGAATAGGAGAGAGAGAGAAAGACTCAACTACTCAAAAAAATTAAAAAATAAAAATGGAGCCTTTATATATAAAGAGGTTAAATAACCAACTCAAGATAAGCCCAACAAAGCCGAAAACATTTTTTCCATTTCTTTCATATTTTCTCTGCTTACAACACATGGACTGGACAAGAGGCCATACAATAGGCCATGGCTCCACAGCCACCGTCTCTCTAGCCACTTCTCTTCAATCCGGCAACGTTTTTGCCGTCAAGTCCGCTGAGCTATTCCAATCTGAATTCTTGCAAAGAGAGCAAAAGATTCTTTCTTCTTTGAACTCTCCTTATATAGTTGGCTATAGAGGTTGTGAAATTACTAAAGAGCACAACAAAGTTATGTACAATCTTTTACTGGAGTACATGTCCGGCGGTACTCTTATTGATGCAGTTAAAGCTCACGGCGGTGGTGATGGCCGGAGAATCGAAGAATCGGTAATCGGATATTACACTTGTCAAATTGTGAAAGGTCTTGATTACCTACATTCTAGTGGATTAGTGCATTGCGACATCAAAGGTAGGAACATTTTAGTTGGAGAAAAAGGCGCCAAAATTGCGGACTTCGGGTGTGCTAAACGGATTGACCCGGTTGAGCCAGCGGATAAAATTAGCGGCGGTACGCCCATGTTTATGGCACCGGAGGTGGCGCGTGGGGATGAACAATCGTTTGCTAGTGATATATGGGCTTTAGGTTGTACAATTATTGAAATGGCTACCGGTGGTGGTGCACCGTGGGTTAATGTGAATGACGCGGTTTCTGTTATTTATCGGATTGGATTTTCCGATGAGTTGCCAGAATTTCCTTGTTGGTTATCGGAGCAAGGAAAGGATTTTTTGGATAAGTGTTTAAGGAGAGATCCAAAAGAAAGATGGACAGCTAAGCAGCTTCTTACTCATCCATTTCTGGAGAGCTTCAATTCCAACGTAAAACAAATCCAAGAATCTAATTCAAGTTCAAATTCTCCTACAAGCATTCTTGACCAAGGATTTTGGAATTCACTAGATGAACTAGAACCGGAATCAGAGACTTCAGAAAATCTGGACCACAAAAGTTCAGCTAGTGAGAGAATTAGACGGCTGTGCCTGGTTTCATCAGAGGGACCCAGTTATGATGATGACGATGATGAGAATTGGATTTCAATTAGAGGAAATTGTAAAATTGAAGACAAAGATGATGTGATTAGTTATGGTTCAGTGTACCAAGAAAGCAATATTGGTGGTAGTGAGCAATTCTTGGACGTTAATAGAAGTAGGTTAAGTGAGGATTCTTTAGGTGGTTGTAAATATGGGAAAGATAGTTTTTTAGTTAGTAGTGATCTACTTAGGTTTGATAGAGACAAAGATGTGTTGTTAATTCCTTCTATTTCAAGATTATACTTACAAGTCTAAATTCATCTTTCTTGAATCTTATTCTTTATTTATTTATTTATTTTGATAATTCTTTAAAGAAATGGACAAAATAGTGGCATTTGGGAGCTCAAACCTAACCTAATCTTGCAGTTCGTTCCAATTGCCACAATCTAAGGCAACTGTCCTTCCCGGTGACTCTCATAGTTGTATTTGGATTGAGGCGTCTCCAACCAACAATTTTTTGATTTTAACTTTAATGTTTTTACAAAAATGAGATTATATAAATACCCCAAAATTTAATTTTATATATAAAAAATTTAGTATCACTTCCATGCGATTTGGATATGGGATTTGATTATATTTATTTAATTCAATTATAAGCAAAGTAATTTTTAGTTGACCAACACATTAATAAACACATATTCTTTTCATCTCATGAGAATATAATCGTTTATTCCAATTGATAGTTTTTATTTTTTTCTTTTTAGAAGAGAATAATATTTTTTATATTTAATCTAGTTTAGTAATTTTTTTAATAAACATACAATCATTATTATTATTATTATTTAAATCTTAATTAAAATAGACAAATAATTGAATACAAGTCTTTCATATTATTATTATTATTATTATTTTGAGAACGCTTTCATATTACTTAGATTAGGAGAAAATTATGAAGTTATAGAATTACTTATTTCCTAAGAATTATACTATCCGGAAAGTTATACTTTTCTAGTCTACTATCGAAGAGCAATTTCTCGGGTTATTTCTAAGAAGGAAGTTATTTCTTTGTATAAAAAAAATTAAAAAATTATCATGAGAGTTATTCTAGTAGAAATGACTTATATGACTTAAATTAAGAGGTGGAGTGTAACTACAGAGATTCCTATTCGTCTGGTCCAATGGTCCACGGACAGATAATATACACCAAAAAGGAAAGTTAGAAAGTCGATTGAAAATGCAAAAGAAATAAAAAAATAATCCAATTTTGATGGACCGACAAAGTATTCCAAAATTTAGGTACTAGTTAGTACGACACGTGGTAAGTGAAATTTAGAAGTTGGGCATTGGCAATTGGGTGTGGCGTTGTTCATAAATGAGGTGCCAATTTAAGAGTATGCTCTGCTGTGTTTGTTTCTTTATGGGCAGTTAGAATTTGGAGCGGAGGAGGAAAGAAAGACGCCAATTGGCCGACCTCTCCTTCACCAACAGAACCTATAGGCCTTAGGCCTTAGCCACGTCTTCTTCTACTGGTTTGTTTGGTTCTGGTTCTGGTTCTGGTAGGTAAGTGTTGGGATTTAATCCCAATTTGGCCACACTTAACCACTTTCCTCTCACCACCTGGCGGTTGGTAAGCTAAGCTCAGATTCTAATCTTATACCAAAACCAAATCGAATTACTATTATTTTTGCAATTATATGGCTTTTTTAGCACGTGCTCCATGCTTGAATTTAGATGGTATTGAAGCAAAACTTTTTAATAATAACCACTTTAAATTTCAAACTCTTATTTTACATATAAAATTTGTGTAAAATTACAGTACATTCGATAAAATTAACTATTTTAATAGTTATTAACTGTTTAATTACGTATAGCTATTAGTTATTTGAGTAGTTTTTCATAACACATTAAAAGTATTTTTCATAACACGCTAAAAGTTACACGCTACATAAATTAACTTTTTATAAAATTTTATTTTAATTTTTAAAAACTAGTTCAAATATTATGTTACTGTGACCAATCAAAAAGCTAAAAACTACTTAAAAAGTTATTGCCAAACACAACTATAGCCTATTACCATTTATTCAATCACTTGATATAACTTAATTATAACTTCATTAAAGAAAATATATGTTTAATCCAATTTATCCACTAAAAAATTTATATTAGTAAATAATCAACTCATTGAAAATTTTTTTTGACTCCACGATCATATGTATATGTAAAGAACACGTAACGATGACATATCCTCAAGGGATTTTTCAATCTTGAATAACTATGCTAAAAGGATACAAACACATCATTTATTGTAATCACACGTGCATATTAAATAATTAATGGCATCGAATTCTAGATGAAGAAAAGAAATTTAATATCACTAAAAATGAAAGTTGATTTATATAAAACCATTAATATAAAATAGTGTTGAAACTTGCAACGACAATAAAATTGTAATGCATTAGAGTAATTTTATACTACCCACGTACGCATATCACAAATAAATATAATCACACGTGGAATATTTAATTAAATTGTTCTATAGATATAGCTATATTTTGTTCAACCATCATTAGTGATACAAATACATCATTAGACACTCTTTAATGTCCATTTATTAGGTATTTTTCACAATAATTAGTAGGTTTAAATGGTTGAGTTTTCACTGTATAAAATTAATGCATGGGGCTGAAATTTGTAGGACTTGTACCCTTCATTTCATGCTTAAGGTCCCAATTTCCTTCCACAAAATTGTTTTAGAGCCTGAAAGTCCACCTTTAAGCACACCACACCCTTTGGAAATAAAGAAAGGGGAATCACTTCTTTGGCCTTAGGTCAAGACTTCAAACTTCCGTAAGTTTCTAAAAGATTCTTGAAAGCAAAGCCATCTTTACAAATAACAAAGAGAAAAGAAACAAATTAAAAGAGAGAGAAAAGTTCTTTGATGGAAAGTTTTGGATACAACTATGTTCTTAATAACTAGCCTAAGATACCTTATTGTATAAGCAAACAAGCAACAATAGAAACAAAAACTGATTAAGTACCTTAAGGAATTCAAAATAATTAAAATATTTATACAATATATTCCTTCCATGCCATATACATGGGCTCATTTTTCTTTTTCGTCTGTCCCAAAATATAGTCGATTTCAGTTTTTAAAAAAATCATTTATTATCTAATTTATTAATATTTTCCTATTTAATGTACATATTCCCAATTCATATTCATCATTTAATATTATAAAAAAATATTTTGAAAAAAAAATATAATTCAACTATATTAATTAATTTTTCTTAATTCGATGTGAAAGTAAAATTAGGTATATATATATATATATATATATATATATATATATAGTGGACGGAGGGAAGTATTTCATCAAAATTGAGGGGTAGATTAGATTACTAAAACTTTGGGTAAAGTACATGAGTTGAAACTTCTAGGAGTTTCCGATTCATCTCAATGAATTACTAGAACTTTGGAAAATTAGTTCCTTTTTTATCATTATTTTTTCTTTTTTTTAGAACTTCGGAGTATTTATTCTTAGGACCAAAAATTCAATACCGAATATTCTGTTGCAGAAATAATTAATTGCTACCTCACTTTATAACTTCTTCTCTACTCGCTCATTGTAAAAGATAAGTGGTTTAAGATTTTTGTATGGAATTAGGAAAGTTGTAACAGCCCGGCCCATGGTAGATATTGTCCGCTTTGGGTGCCAAACCTGGCCTGAACCCTCACGGTTTTGTTTTTGGGCCAGGGAAAACCTCCGCTCTGCCAGCCCAAAACACGTCTACCATGTTCAAGGTTGCCACCCTTTATGTATAGGACTTCCACCTTGTGCGTAGCCGATGTGGGATTCGCCTAAGGTGTTGTGCCCCAAACCTGGGATGTCACAAAAGTAATTAATTTCTTTTAATAAATTGTTCTTTATCCCGAACTTAAAGGTAATTTATAAGGATAATTATGCAATATAATATCAATAAAGGTAAAATTAAAAATATCATCTCTAATTTGGTCATATATTATGGTTATATATATATATATATATATATATATATATATATATATATATATATATATATATATATATATAGTCGTTTAGCACAATTATTAATAGTTAAAATTATAAGCAATATATAATTACTCTCTTCATTCTCAAATACTTGTCTATTTATAGATTGTACAAATGATAATTTTTTTATTTTTATCCTTTATATTCGACCAATAGTGATTGCTTACTTTCTTAATAATTTATTACACTCTCTGTTCCACTTTGATAATATTTTATCTTATTTCCATTTTAAAGTGCTCATTTAGGATTTTGAGCATATATTAATAATTTTTTTAAAATTTTATCCATATTTATTAGGTGTTTTGTGGTAAAATTAAATAGAAAGTCTTTAATTTTAAAAAGGACAATTTAGATATTCTACTATAGATTTTTAAAAAATTAATGTATTCCAATCATTTTCTTAATCTCTGTGAAAAGATCAAATCTTGCTATTAAAATGGAATAGAGAGAGTATAACTTAGAAAAATTAAGGATAATATAGTCAATTCACTCAATAATTTATTGTAATTTAGATAAATTGAATGATTTTCTCAAGGGATATGAAATCTCAAATGTGACCAGTATTTGGGAACAGAGGAAATATAATATAATATTTATGAGCTTAAAATGTTTAACACTTATATATATATTTTTAATATCAGTCTTAAACAAAAATAAATTATACTAATATATTCTCTTCATCCTCTATATATATATATATATATATATATATATATATATATATATATATATATATATATATATATATACTCACTTTTCTTTTCGTTTGTCTCAAAATGTAATTCTATTTTCTTTAAAAAAAAATCACTTATTGTTTAATTTCTTGATGTATCCCTATTTAATATATGTATTCTCAATTCTCAATTGCATATATATTATTTAATATTAGTAGAGGTTTAAGAAAAATTAAATAAAAATATAATTTAACTATATTAATTAGTCTTCATAACTCGTATATTTGCGTAACCTGACTCTCTTCAAAATCTAAAAGCTCTCTTTTCTTCTTCCACATGCGGCTAGGGGTATTAATGAGTCGAGCTGAACTCGAATCTCTCAGTCTTGAAACTCGGACTGATAGAATTTAGCTCGGTTCTAAACTTAACGAGCCTAAAAATTTAGGCTCGGGCTCGGCTCGTTGAAGGCTCGGGCTCTAAGCTCGAGCTCGGGTCGAGTTCGACCCAAGCTCGGTTCAAGCTCGACTTCAACTTGAAAAATTTTAAGCTCGAGTAACCTAAAATAATATTATATATATGTATATATAAAAGCTTAATAACGCATGACAACACTCGACGAGCTTTCGAACTGAACATCATTAGGCTTGAGCTCGACTCGATTGCTAAACTTGCAGGCTCGAGCTCGAGCTCGATTTGAGCTGAACCTTTTCGAACTTTTTCAAGTCAAATTCAAACAACTCATGAGCTGGCTCGACTCAATTACACCCCTATATGCGTCCATCAGTGGTCGCTGCTTTTCCTTCTTTATGTTTTTTTTTTTATTTATTTAAATAATCCTCAAATTTGTATTTTTTAGTATAAATTTGAGTTATTGTTGCCATATTTTGAGTTTTTTTTTTTTTTCTTCAGATGTAGTCATTTTGACAATTTCTGAGTTATAGTTATTACCATTATGGTGATTTTATTTGTAATATTGTGGACTCTGCTTAAAAAAAATGGCTCCACATTGTGTCAAAGCCCAAAAACTCAAGGGACGATGGAATGGTCAAGGCTCACCCGAAGAACAGGAGTTGCTACCCACATGAAATCTGGAACAATTGTCACATAGTGATTAATTTTTCGTAAAGAGCCCAACCGCTTAATGAGAGTCTGGATAACAAAGTTGGGTATGAATTTTGGAAGGTGTTAAGCACCCAAACCCACCCGGCCATGGTGCCGGCCTCTGCTTTGTTGATTTATCTAAGTAAGAGTTGATTTTAATTTTAAGCATGATTTATAAAACATCCTTCTGAAAATATTCTAATTTTAAAAATAAAAGTAGATTGTTTTTATATTAATATGACATAATCACAAGCATAAAAATAAATTTAAACATCCACAACAAATAATTAGGCATATAAAAAAAGGAATAAGGATAATAAAATTACATTCCAATTAATAAAAAACCTACAACTAATTAATTAGTTATTCCCAAATTATCACTCATTCGACAAATATTACATATGTGCCATAATTTGACTATCCCTAAATTATAGTCTAAACTATGTTTACTATCTTCTTGCATGAAAAAGGACTTTTGATTTCAAAACCTTATTTAAAGAGAAGTACTGGATTTCAACCACAAATTAGAGTATGAGATTTTCTTTTATAAAGGGGCTTAAACCTTCAATTCAAGTAGACACGATCAGGATTTAATAATTTTAAAGAAATCTCTCTCTCTTTTTTTTTCTTTTTTTCTTTTTTTCTCTCTATTGACTTAAAGATCAGTGTCTGCAGGATAGCCCTCCAACATTCATAGTTGATATTCTATACTGGCGATCACCAAACAAGTCAAACCTATAAACACCTATGTAAATATTAATTGGCAATGTTTGTAGGAAACCTTATTAATAATAGATTCTTGAAATAGCCCACTACAGCCTTGTTATAGTTATTAGCGGTTGTAGTTCCGCAATTTCAGTGGTTCTAGTAGATATTCGTTGTTGTAGTAGCTATTAACAGTTAGATATTAGCTGTTAGTGGTTAATTGTTTATGTAACGGTTTTAAAATAAAAGTGTTTGGTAAGAATAAGTATTTGTTTAACTGTATAATATAAAAAGATAAAAAAAAGATAAGGTTATAGAGAACAAGATAAAGGCAAGTGATGGACATAAACTTGATAAAAAATTTATAAAATACTAAATGTTAATGATGATAACATTTCATGAAACACTGCCCTCAAACTCTAAATTTTATGATAAATATGACATTACCGAACATAATAATTAATTAAAACAGTGTTTTAACTCAATCAAAATACTAAACACTACTCCAAACGCTCTTGCCATAAATGGACGAGTTTGAAGAGGTTCAATCTTCCAAGAAAGGTAAATAAAAATAACCTATTTTTAGCATAGACAATTTTTCTAATAAAGATAAGGAATCAATTAATCCACAATTGATAAAAATTATTTATTATAAATTCTAATTAGTTTTTCCTAAATGCTTTTAATAACGGCAGCTATATTATTATATTATGGGCAAAATATTAGTAAAAAATTATAATAACAAAATTAAATCAACGAGTTAAAAAAAAAATAGTAATATCCAGAAAAAAGAAAAGAAGAAAAATTGGAGGGTGACTTTGTAATTACAGACGGAAGGAGCGCCAATTTTAAGTAGAGTGACGTTATTTTTCCTCGTCCATTCATTTTCTTTTAATTTCTCAATGTGGAAATCAACTAACCACCAAAATTCCTTTCTCAAAATCTCAAAACCTCAAATTTCAAATCTTCTCTTTATGGGAGTAAAAGAATTAACACAACCATCAGTAGGCAGTGGCCGCAGAAACAATGCTCCTTCAAGCCCTTACATCGACCCCTTCCTTTCCCCATTTTCATACTCATTATCGTCGGCAGAACTCTCTGCGCCTGCGTGTTGCTCTCATCGGTGAGTTTCCCGTTTGGGTTAAAGATTCTGAATTGGATTGAATTGTTTTGAGAATTATACAATTCTAACTCGTTTTGGTTGTCTGGCTGAAATTCTTTTTGTTACAGTTTCAAGATTGAATGGAGTAATGAGAACGTCTCTTTCGGAGAGAAGGAATGGAGGAATGGCGATTTCAGCTTCCAATGTTGAAAGATCAAATATCAGTGTGGAGAAAAAAAGGTTCAAATTCTAGTTGATTGTTGATGGATGATTTGAGAAACAGGGGAATTCTAATGTAAATTATTAATTTAAATACCTAATATATATGTGCATTGATTGGATGAGTAATGTTTGAATAATTGTTAGAAGGAAAACTTGTAGTTTGGGAACTGAATTTATTCTTTTTGTATTACTATATTTCTAGTTGAGTAGTTGGTGATTAACTTGGCTAGGGTGTGTGCAAGATTAAGCAACACTTGAAGTTGCTGCCGTAAATGGCTATTTATATATAGGTAGGAAGTCAAGGAGTTTCACCCTTTTTGGTTAGTCATATCTGCAGGGTGCTTAAGGATAGATGACTCGTTTTCATGCCATGTAAAAAGTGAGAGTTTTTAGTTTTTTGAGGTATTTATCGGATAGAAATTTAGGATTCATTTGGAGAACTACTTTTCTTTCTTTCTTTCTTTCTTTTTTTCCTTTTTTTTTAAAGAAATATATTAGCAAAAGCAAAATCAGCAAGTTTGCCATGTGAAGCCTTGATTCATTACCATAAAGCTTTATTATTGCCAAGCTCTTCATGATTTGAATTTGCATATTATTATTGAAAGGTTGCATTTTAACCTACCTAGTTGCCAATTATTATCATTCAAAAGATGAATAAGAATAAAAATTCATTCTATGATGGAACTAAGATAACCAGAACTTACAACATTTTTCATCATGTTGATTTATTTTATGCCTTCTTTTGCAGAAGTAATTCATTGGGGCTATGAATGATTTCTAGAAAATGAAAAAAAGAAAACGTGAAATTTATCTGCTTCTATTTCACATGTTGCATATAGGCGTAGTTTACTTCAGAATAGATAACTCATGCTTTTGTCCATAATGTGGCATTTTTATATCCATATCATCTACATTAATTTTTCTTAGCTTCCCTTATTTACAGGCATTATATTTTCTTTAACATGCTAATTCATTATGGCATATATGTGTCTAGAATTGTCCACAAAAAATTGTCTAGGACATTATGTGAGACTGACAGATCTTAGTTCCTATCAATTTCTGGCAACGTGATGTCCAAAAAACCATCTTCTTTTCTTATCATTGCACTCCTCCTTAATCTTAGACCATGGAAGAGTTTATTTTTGTCTATTCGTTTCTCTGAACTAGACTTTTGTGCATATGTAAGTAATAATAGCTCTTGTATGAGTTTGGCTTTGCAATCAGATGCTCATTCATTTTATTCGGGAATGTGAAATTTATTGTTCTCTGCTCATAGAAAAGTTGTGGAACATGTATGTCTGCTCAAAGCAAAGCAAAATTTGTCTGAAGAGGATGAGAATGACATGCTAGATTATTTGTACACTTCCCAATATCAAATGCGTGGAATTGTAGCAATATCTTTGGGTGAGTTTCATTTGGACTACCCAATTACTTTTTCATTTAACTACAATTGTTTCCTGTAATTTGGACTCCTATTACTTGACCCTGTGTATCATTTAACTACAATTGTTTCCTTTATATCATTGATTTCACATAGTAAGTTGATGATGCTTGTTAGCAATCTATGTTTGAACTAGTAGAAGTTGAATATGATTGTTCATTTGCCTCCCTTTTCTTAAGAAGGCCTTTAGATCAATCCCCCAGTTACCGATTTCATATGCCTCTGTTATATGAGCCCAGCATTCAGGAATTGATTTTGTGGCCTGGGCTAGGTATGCATATATATTTAATAAATCGTTTTATTGTCAAATCAAATTCTCATGTTGATGTCTTATTTTCTTCTGTAGGACGCATCTCCAATAACACTGTAGAAACTTATACTCATGCTGTTGTCATGCGTTTCCAAAGAAAGGAAGATGTTGAGAAGTTTTATGAGAATCCTTTCTATTTGAGAGTTCTCAAGGAGCACGTAATGCCTTACTGTCATGTATGCCCTGACATGTAAACACCAAAACTATATTACTCAAAAATTTTTATTTCCTCTCATTTCCAATCATATAACCTTGTATTTGTTTATTTTTGCTCAGGTGCTGCTTATTTGACTCAAGTTTGCTTCATATTTTCAGGGATTAATTAATGTAGATTATGAATCTGAAGTGGAAGATGATATTCTTTCTATATTTCGTAAAGGAGAGGTCTGAAGTTATATGCTTAAAATATCTTTTAGGTTCTTATGAATTGTTGGAAGACATTTTTGAATGAAAATAAAAAAAATCTTCTGTATGTATTTATGTTCTTTAACTTGTTGAAATTGAATTTTCGTCCAATGTGGGAGACATTTATATTTATTATTTTACCCTGTTACTTACTCCTGACCTTGCAATATCATTTGGCTGGTTTATGGTTTATTCTGGCAATATCTGATATGGAGTTGAAATGCTTCCTGGTGGCAGGAGTTCAATTATGGTGTGGAGTTTGTTCATCTCATGGCATTCAATGATAGTGCATTTGGTGCACCCATAGAAGATGCATTGGTATCGCTTGAAAAGTTGACAGAGGAGTTTCCATCCTTAATTGTCCAATCTACTCATGGTAAGTTTGAACTTTGAAACACGTGCTTGCTATTTTTTTTCCTAGTCACTCTGTAGCATGTTGTCTTGTAGTTCTATCAGACTATTCATTTCATTGGCCAGTTAGGGAATCTATCTGACATGTGATCTAATTATCGAAGATATTTTTATTGCTTATCTGCAATTAACACGTTTTGCTGGGAACCAAGCAAGTCAACATTTCTCATTATGTGACACAAATATTATCTCTTGTTTGCATGTGATTATCAGGTTCCAATTTTAATAGCAGCAGTCAGGAATATACACATGGGGTAGTGACGAGATTTCGATCATGTAGGTTTCCCTTTAAATTCTGTAATGTCTGGTTATTTGTGCTCTCTTTTTTCACTGCTAATTTGTTGGGTTATTTTGCAGTGGAGGCATATGAGATGTTTGTAGGCAGCAAGGAGTACAAAGATGTAAGAAGCTCAATCATATCAATGGATGTGACTTTTTCTTTTGTTAACCTTTCTGGAAATATCTATTTTCATTTCATCTGGCTTGAATATATGCTTGATCTTACCTGTTCCCATATGGTAGAGTCCCTACTTATGGATCGAGTTATGGGTCGGTTGGAAGTTGGTGTTTGGGTGTTTAGGCTAGGGGTTTTCCTTGAACGACCTATGGTGGAAGTTCAGAAATCTACAGACTCGTCAAAGGTAGACTGTGACCTTACAAAGAACTTAATTGGGTTTAATCATATCCTTTATTTCATGAGTTCTGCTGAATATATACACAAATAGCAGACTAACTTTTCCTACAATCAAGGAGCAGAATCCTAAGTGGAGGATCACCCTCCCACTACTGCATGAATAAAGAAAGTGGAGGAACTACCTCCTACATAACAGGAAATAAACAGAAATGCAAAACAGAATTTGAATGACTAATTCAACAGCTCTATATGTGGGGGCTTAGGCCTGCGTGTGTAGACCTTCAATTGACTGCTAACATTACTTCCCTCCCCCTGAGGAAGCTTGTCCGCAAGCTTAAAATCTGGAAAGCGGGTGTGGATGTCTTGAACTGTCACCCAAGAAGCATCGGCAGGTGAGGAATTGCGCCAATGGATCAAAACTTCTGGAATTCCGCCTTTGAAACGATAGTCCAGTACAGCCAACGGAGTGATTGGGTCCTCTTGTGGAATGAATGGCAGAACCGGGACTGGAGAAGACTGCCCAGCTTGATAGGCCTTGAGATGTGAGACATGGAAGACAGGGTGCAGTTTAGAATCAGCCGGAAGATCAAGTCTGTATGCCATAGGGCCAATGCGCTCCAGAATTTTAAAGGGGCCATAGAACCTGGCCGAAAGTTTTTGATTGCTCTGTTTAGCAATGGACTGCTGTTTGTAAGGTTTCAGACGCAGCAGAACCATATCTCCCACCTGAAACTCCAAGGGGCGATGGGACTGATCGTAGGTGGATTTCATTTTCTGTTGAGCATGGATCAAGTTGTCCTGAAGTTGCTGTAGTATCTCATCCCTGTGAAGAAGAACAACATCCACAGCTTGAATGGTTGAACTTCCAGGCAAGTAAGACAGCAAACGTGGAGGAGGACGTCCATAAACCGTTTCAAACGGAGTAGATTTCAAAGAGGAATGGTAGCTGGTGTTGTAACAGTATTCGGCCCAAGATAACCAGTCTATCCACTTGTTTGGAGCTGAACTAGTGAAGCACCGAAGGTACATCTCAATAGTACGATTGACGACCTCCGTTTGACCATCGGACTGGGGATGGTAAGAAGAACTGAAGCACAGTTTAGTACCACTCAGTCGGAATAGTTCCCTCCAAAAGGTGCTGGTGAAAGTCTCATCCCTGTCACTAACAATGGTTTCCGGCAACCCATGTAACTTGAAAATATTGTCAAAGAAAGTGCGTGCGACTCTCACAGCAGAGTATGGATGTGATAAAGCCAGAAAATGACCGTATTTGGAGAAGCGGTCAACTACAACCAATAGCACGTTTTTTCCCCGCGAAGTTGGAATCCCTTCGATGAAATCAAGTGATATGTCTGCCCATATTTGAGTGGGAACCGGCAAGGGAAGAAGGAGCCCGGCTGGTTGTAAGGTTTCTGTTTTATGCCTTTGACATGTATCACAAGAACGCACAAAGTCCCGCACCATTTGTTTCATTCCGCTCTAGTGAAAATCTCTGGTGATGCGATATAGGGTTTTCTGATAACCTTCATGGCCTTGGTTGTGGAGGGCAGCAAGGACCAGTTGAATGGAAGGGAAATTTTGAGGGAGGTAAACCCTGTTGTTGTAGAAGAGTAACCCATCCTTAAAGACCCATTTTTCTGAAATGGACTTGTTGACGACTGCAGATATCCGCTGCTGAATTTCTTTGGACTGTTTGTGTTCCTGCCTGATTTCATCAAACAAGCTTAAATGAGGCATAGAAATAGCCAAGAGAGTTGACTGATCCGCATCTCGGCGTGAAAGGGCATCGGCCACAATGTTGGTCTTTCCTGTTCTGTATTCGACTGAAAAAGAAAATCCCAGTAGTTTGCTTATCTAATGTTGTTGCGCAGCTGAAAGATGACGCTGCTCCAATAAATATTTGAGTGTAAAGTGATCAGTACGGACGACAAAGTCGCGTCCCCACAAGTAGGAGTGCCAGTGTTTGATGGCTTTAACCAGTCCAATCAGCTCCCTTTCGTAAGCCGGAAGGTTTTGATGGCGGCCTGCTAAGGAGCGACTGAAAAAAGCTACTGGTTTGTTGGACTATGAGAGAACCGCTCCAACCCCTGTTCCTGAAGCATCACACTCGACAACAAAAGTGAGATCAAAATTAGGCAAAGCCAAAATTGGCGTGGATGTTAACGCCTGTTTTAATTTCTCAAATGCTTGGACGGCCTGGTCAGTCCATTTGAAATTGTTCTTTTTCAGCATTGAAGTGAGAGGGGCTGCAATAATGCCATAATCCTGTACAAATTTTCTGTAGTACCCCGACAGCCCTAAGAAACCGCGCAAACCGCGAAGAGAATTTGGTTTTGGCCACTCCAATACAGCAGAAATCTTTGAATGATCCACCTGGACGCCGTGGGAAGAAATTATGTGCCCCAAGTAAGATATTTGAGATCGGCCAAAGAAACACTTGGATTTTTTGAGGCATAAACTGTTCTTCAGCAGCAATTGAAAAACCAGGCGTAGATGGTGGAGGTGCTCCGTCCATGATTGACTGTAGACCAGAATATCGTCAAAAAAAACAAGTACAAACTTTCGCAAGTAAGCACAGAATACCTCATTCATCAAAGCCTGAAATGTGGAGGGGGCGTTTGACAAGCCAAATGGCATGACGAGGAATTCAAAGTGCCCATGATGAGTCCGGAAAGCTGTCTTTTCCACATCAGAATGTTGCATGCGCACTTGAAAGTAACCAGATAGCAGGTCTAGTTTTGTGAAGATCTTAGCACCACCCAACTCTTCCAACAATTCATCAACCACTGGTATGGGGAACTTATCTTTAATGGTTTTGGCGTTAAGTTCTCTATAGTCAACACATAGCCGCCAAGAACCATCAGCCTTGGGAACCAAAATCACAGGTGAAGAGAAAGGAGAGTGGCTCGGCCGGATTATGCCCTGCTGAAGCATAGCTGCACACTATTTTTCAATCTCGTCCTTCTGGCCATGTGGGTAACGATATGGGCGAACAACAACTGGCCCCGTTCCCGGAAGAAGAGGAATTCTGTGGTCGCAACATCTGGATGGAGGCAACTCAGTTGGGGCGTTGAAAAGGGAGCCAAATTCTGCTAATAATTTCTGCAGTTGAATCTCTGGATCAGAGTAGAGCTGTACACTGTGGAGGTTAGAACTGTATGAAGAACCATATGAGGAGATGCCCTTTAATTCGATCAAGTGCCCCTGCTGAAAAAAACTCATACACATAGTCGCAAAATCCCATAGTATAGGGCCCAAAGTGCGGAGCCAATTAACCCCCAAAACCATATCAAAAGAGGTTAAGGGTAATACAAAAAAATCAACCAAAAAGGAGTTAGAGTCCAGTGTAATTGGTGTGCCTGAACAGATACCTGGGCTCGACAGTTCCTCCCCGTTGGCCACATGAACCCGAAGCCCATTTTGGCAATCGAAATTGGCATTCAATTCTGCGACCTTTGCTGTAGAAACGAAGCTGTGGGTGCTGCCCGAATCAATCAGGATCAGAACCGTACTGTTTAACCAGGAACCCAACAATCTCATAGACTGGGGGCTTCGAACTCCAGTGATTGCATTTAAGGAAATCTCTGGTTCAGACGAGGAATCATCCGCCACCTCCGATAACTCCATCTCAATCCAAAATAATTTTTTGCATTGATGACCCCTCACGAACTGTTCATCACAGTTGAAGCAAAGCCCTTTACGCCGTCGGTCATCCATTTCTTCTGGCGAGAGTCTTTTCACGACTCGATTAGGTCGAGAATCCTGTGAAAAGGCGGTGCGGCGAGAATCTCGAGCAGAGGAAGAACGAGGGAATAGTTTCCGTTCATAGAGTTTTGACATACTCATCGCCGTTACCAAATCAGCGGGGTGATGGAGCTCGACTTCCACAGAGATTGAGTCCTGCAACCCGCTTAAATAGAGCTGCACTTTCTGAAATTGGGTGAGTGTACCAGCACGTGAAATAAGAGCTTCAAATTGGTTCTGGTAATCGGCAACAGAACCTGTTTGTTTTAATTTAGCCAGTTCGCCCAACTTGTTGCTGCGAATTGGGGGGCCAAATCTGAGATTGCACTGGTGCGAAAACTCTTCCCAGGATGGATTTGGAAAATCATCCAGCAGTTGCGAGTACCACAGCTGTGCAATTCCATCCAGATGATAAGATGCTAAGCTCACCATCTCTTCTTCCGGTGTTTGTTGATGGCGGAAAAAATGTTTGCATCTATTAAGCCAGCCGAGGGGATCTTCCTTGCCATCATAACGGGGAAAATCCAATTTTGTAAGTTTTGGAACGATGAAGCTGCTGCCGGATCTTTCCGAAACATGGGGTCCTGAAACGCCCTTGTCTTTGCTGGACCTGAGGGGGGTCCCAGGATTGCTGGATTGGAATTGCTGTTTGTTGGATTCCCATTCTTTAGTGAGGTTTTTAACCAGGTCGCGAAGTTCCTGATTAGCACGTTGCTCTGCCAAAAGCAATTCAAATAGTTTGGAAAGTTGATCCTGAATGGAGTCGCCCATAACGGTAGGCTCTGATACCAAAATGGTAGAGTCCCTACTTATGGATCGAGTTATGGGTCGGTTGGAAGTTGGTGTTTGGGTGTTTAGGCTAGGGGTTTTCCTTGAACGACCTATGGTGGAAGTTCAGAAATCTACAGACTCGTCAAAGGGAGACTGTGACCTTACAAAGAACTTAATTGGGTTTAATCATATCCTTTATTTCATGAGTTCTGCTGAATATATACACAAATAGCAGACTAACTTTTCCTACAATCAAGGAGCAGAATCCTAAGTGGAGGATCACCCTCCCACTACTGCATGAATAAAGAAAGTGGAGGAACTACCTCCTACATAACAGGAAATAAACAGAAATGCAAAACAGAATTTGAATGACTAATTCAACAGCTCAATATGTGGGGGCTTAGGCCTGCGTGTGTAGACCTTCAGTTGACTGCTAACACCATACTTAGGTCATCTACCACTTTTGGATAGTGTTGGTATTGGATCGGATTTTGTAATATCCGAATCCAATTCGCCAAGAAAAATTAATATCTATATCCATATGAGCTTTGCAATTAATCGAATTTATATTGGGTTGGATTGGGTTAAAATGAATGTAATAACTAAAAAGCTTAATTTTCAAAAGAAAGGGGAAAGAAATTCAGATCAGGTTCGGATATGCTCGGCTCGGATCTTATTGGCACATATCCATATCCGATCCATTTATAATCGGATCGAGTATCCGACAGATTGGAAAAGATCATCTGTACTTTTGAACATGTTTGAGAAATATTAGTTAGAAATATGTTTTTTTTCCTCATTGAAATATCTTAAGGATGCGTGTGTCCTTAACTTGAATATTAGACCAGCTTTGAATTTTCAACTGATATTGTTCTACGTATTTATATTTTCTATTTCAATTCTGTTCTATTTTGACTTTGTAGTTCCAGTTTAGTTTTGTGGTTTGTTACTTTCCTCAAATTTGACAAGAGAGTTGATATTTGTTTGATACTTTAGATTTAAGGATTGAGATAAAAGTCTAGAACTTCCAAATGTAAGAAAAGCTTGAAATAGTTAATAACAAAATTTTCCTTTTTCATCACTAAAATTCTTCTTGTAATTCTTTGCTTCCTGTTGTAGATGTGTTTTATTGAGGTGTTAACTTTAAATAGTCTGAATTATCTAAAAAACAGACATGGAAGACAAAATTCGAGCTGATTGTCAAGAAAACACTTCCTGTTCATTTCTCTGTTGATCCAGTGGGCAAGGAAATTATGTAGTGATAGTCCTATGCTTTTATGGGTTTGTGATCCTGTGACTTTGTCAAAGAAGCTGAGGCAAAAATTTAAGGATGCGAAACACAACCTACATTTGACAAGGAATTCTGGCGGAATTCTGAAATTGCAGTCGTATTTGTTTTGATTTCTAGAACAAGCACACAGGTGAGCTTTCTTGGCATTGAGCTTCCACTTTCTTTTTTTTAAATATTTTAACTATTGTGATGTATTTTTTTTTTTTTAATTTTGATTATTTGTTCGCTATGTATTCTAAATTCTGTGTCCTCTTCTACAAGTGAAATATAAATTTCCCATTTCCTCTTTCATCTTTTCTCAACGATGGATGGGAATGTATCTGATACGAATTATCTTTTTCACACCATTGATAGACATTAGCTCATCTTAATCTTTAAGGAGGATAGGCTTATTCCAGCCAAAACTGATATGGTGGTTTCTTCATAAGTAATTGAGAAACAAAATTGAGCATGAGGCAAGCTTGAAAAATCTTTAGTTAAACAATCTATAATCTTTTCCCTGGTCCTGACTATGCAAGTTTAGGTAGAAATGAGGTTCTTGGGCCAAAAGGTTGTCACTCTTGTCCAAGTCAAAATGTTGAAATATGAATCTACTTAAAGAACTAGTACTTGTTCTATCTCTTAAAAAGTTATTCTAAGAAAGCAAGATGACTGAGGCAATTCAAATGGGTTCGTCAATCTGACTGAAACATATTTAATGGAGAAAGTACATCCTTTACTTATTTATTATTTTTTAAAATTTCACTGTCCTATTTGAATAAGCTAATTAGTTTGGTGTCTCTGCATGTAAATTTTACAGACCGACTTGCAGTCTCGAACTCCGACAGTAGTTGATAATTTTACTACTTGTATTAAGCTTTTGAATAAATAGACTTGCACATTGGCATATATGCATGCACATGTGTGATTTCCTTCAATTGATCACAGATCATCGATGTTGCGTCTCAGCTTCATCAAAGCATGTTTGACACAGTTCAGAAACTGAAATCCTGCTTTTGGAGTTAACGCTTCTTTTTCAGCTCAAAAGCCATTTAATACCGCCTGAAATTGTTCATTGTGGATTGAACTGCAATTTTTTAACATGCTTGGTTCCTTTATAACATTCAATAGAGCACAAATCAAGAATTCTCTTTCTTAATGATACATTTTTTTTATGAGAAGAAAATAGGGTAGCAATTTATGCTGGTAGCTTCTATATGTCTTTATTTCCACTGAGATATTGCAGAAGGATTATCAGTTATGAAGTGGATTTGGTCCTTCAGGAATTGTTCGATGAGCCCTATAAATTGTGTGAGTCTGAGCTTTGCTCGATCCTTTGCAAACTTAAGCAGAGAAATGCCATGGAAAGTGGGAACAAAAGTCATTTTTTTGTTTCCCAGGTTCTTCGATTGGCAGTCTGTGGACATGGCGAGAACTTGAAAGTTGACCAACTACAAGAACGATTATTAATAAAAGAAATGTAAGCCTGGGATTTTGAGTGTCCATGAACACAAATGCTCTGAGTTTCTTTAATTATGCACATTGATAGATAGATATGAAGTGTATTATAAATCAGCTATCTAGTAGTGAGGTTAGACCAAACCTGAAATTATTCTTTCCAAATTGCGTGAATGCCCAGTAATCTTTTTTATTTTTTATTTCCAAATTGTCCAAACACCCTAATTGGTGATTGTTAGGTGAATATATATTGTAATAAGAGTGATGCTTTGAGAATTTGATTTATAGATTGAAGGTGTAAAGAAAGCATAGATAATCATGAATTGAGTTTGGGCCAAATTTTGTAAAATCCGTATCAAATTCACCAACAAAAATTAATCTTCCTAGATGACTCGCCCTGCATTATATTGAATTGGATTTTTGTTGGACCGGCAGAGTTAATATACATAGTATAAAATAATAAGAAAGAGTCTATGAGCATCTTTAATAAATAAATAAATATTGCCATATGAATTTTATGATGGGATTGTGCGCACTGGAATTGATTTGATCTAATACAACAGGTCACAGGCTAGTCCAAGTTGGTCCTATTGGCATAATGTAGAAAGTGTTTGTGAACAATAATAGTAATAGTAGGTAGTTGATTTTGGCATCTTTGGGTCTATCTTTTGCCTATAAAAAGACCCCTAATTGTTGGTGGAGAGAGTACAAGGGTGGGCCCTACCCTACTGGAACCGAACTGGGTAGGACCAGTTTTGTTTTTTTTCCCAAAATCCAGATCAGGATTTTCAAAAGAAGGGCACTTACAGGACGTGAATACTTTCTGTGCATTTTCCTTTTTTTGCCCTTGCTTCTTACTTTTTCCTATAAATTTTTATTTTCATTTTTCTCATGCAATTACATTGTATTATATAATCACTCCATTCTTGCCAGCAACCCTGCATCCCCACACAGTTCCGAAAAAGATGTAAAAGAGTTAAGAAAGAAAACCAGAAAAAAAAAAAAAAGCCAAGATTTATCGAGAAAAGTGATTCGAACCTGAATTTATTGTCAAATCATAATGCACTTAGCATTAGATTGTGCCTTAGCGTGCGATTTTGAGATCTCTTGATATCATTCCAGGTGACAAAATCTTAAGGATATGTTTGGTTTACTGTGAAACTATTAATGAAATGCAATTTTTTTGAGCAAGATTCTACTTGTTTCTAAATAATTTTAATTTGTATTGAAATGTTATAATTTTTTTAGCATTATTCTTAATCTAAATAATACAATATTAGTTTATTTATCTGAAAAAGCATACTTGAACTAGGATTTATCTTTCGAAATTTATTTGCATTCCCATTCAAATTTCAACACCAACTAAACAACCCTGAAGAATTGGCAAATGGTTAATTCTCTCTTTAAAGAAAAAATAAGGCTCAAGTCCCTCTTTTAGTCTTTTTCATATGGGTTGGATTACATTTAGTTCATTGAAAGAGATCAAAACTACCTAAAAGTTATAGCATATGGATATTAGGTAACCTTCTTCTTCTTCTTCTTCTTCTTCTTTTTTCTTTTTCTTTTTTTTTTTTTAATAAAACTTATTAAATAACAGATGATAGTAAAATTATCGAAAGGGGTTGCAAGTGGCGCATACTGTCTTTAAGTCAAAATAATTTTTAAATTTGATGTTATAAATTAGTGTAATTCTTTTTATTTATTTAAATTTTCTTACCTTTTGAAATTTTTTTACTCTCAATTTTAAATTCTAGAAGGAATGAATCACTTGAACAAGATGGATAACTTAAAGAATACAAACATTTAATAATTAAATTAATATCCAAAAATTTATAATGAACAAGATAGATGGCTGTTGGTATGTCTCTTGTGAGAGTACTTTTTTTTTTTTTTTTTTTGTCCTTTTCTTTTTGGGTACTTGAGTTGAGCACTATCTGAGATGTGCTGCATAAAATTGAGGGTTTAACATCTTTTGGGAATCTATTCCCATTCCTATTTGAGCAACTTAAACTTTTTGTCTTTTCTTATTCTTCTGAAGTATTACTGAACTAACTTACAAATTGCATTTAAATAGATAATTAAATTTTATATTTTTGTGTTTTGCATATCAAAGGAATTCCTCTCCATTGGATTTGGGTATATAGGTGCCACTAATTCCTGGGTGGGAAGCATTCTGTACTCTATCAAAAAAAAAAAAAAACAACAGTGGATTACATGAAATTTCAAAGTACTATTGAAAGAACAATCTTAGTGGCCAATGAAGCCTTATCCTAATAGTTATGATGGAGGTCTCGATTCTCGTCCTCACCTATGGGTTGGATTGCCCTTATTGGGCTTTGATTTGTATCTAAAAAATTGTAATTAAATTAAATCTGTTTAAATTACAGCATTTTTTGATTACTGTAGACGGTAATACCTTGTAAATAGTAACTAATGACAAAAAAAAAAAAAAAAAAATAGTGCAGATGGTAATACCCTCCCATCCTTGTAAATAGTAACTGATGGAAAAAACAAAAAAAAAAAAACAATCTTAGGTCAAAAAAGAACAATCTTGGTGACCTAAGATTTAGACTTTGTATTTTACAGTGACCCAAACCAAACTTATACTTATCTATACCCTCATCACCAAATTGAGTCACTGATCAAGATAAAAATTCTGTTTGTCCTTTTCTTTTCCTTCAACAGCAAATCTACACCGTCCCCTGCTATCTCCACAGACGGCTATAACAGCTTTTCCTACTTTTTCTTTTTAGTCATTCACTTTTTTCTGTTTGCTTCTGCTCGTGAGTTTGGGCATTTCAACTTAATGAAATGAGCTTACTTTTCGTATGTGCAAAGGAAACTTTTTTCGATTTTAGCATTGGCTTTGAAGATTTGTAGGCTCGTGTCGTGATATTCAAATGCTGACATTCACTCCTTACTTTCACGTTTATGTTCATTTTAAGATGCTAGTTGAAAAAGAAAACGAATTTACATTTTTATTTCTTGTACCATAAAATAAATACTTAGTGCCAATCAAAATTAATGTGGTTGGACTTATTCATTTCTTTTAAAAGAGTTAAGAGTAAGAGGTTTCAGATTTAATTTTTTTTTCATTATTATGATCATATGAAAATGAGTCTCCGTAGGAGGTTACTTAATTAGTAAAATGCGCTTGAATTTAGTGGATGACTTTTGTAAAACTACACTTTCAATCAATGGAAAGAATTATTGGAAGAAGCAACCACTAGAGGTGTGTACGGATCAAGATAAGAGTGGAGATTATATAATTTTCAATCTCATCTCAAAATGTCAAGATTAGAACTCTAAGTATTCAGAAATGGATCAGAAATACTTAATTTTCAAAATCAGAAGTAATTCAAATCGGTTTGTAAAACGTAATTTGAGATGAAACTATTAAATTTATATTAGATATTTGTCAGAATAAGGAATTCGAAATAATTTTTGAAAACAAATCGAGATTCATATAATTCTGAATCCTAACAGCCATGGAATGAGATTCTTATAATTTTAGAAAACATCATCTCTTCAATCATGATTCTTATAATTCGAAATAATCCCGATGTTTGTGTATTTTGATTATGATACTCTTGTACTATTTACAAGCCTATTTGAAGGTTGTACAAGTGACATAGGGTTTAAACCCTAAACAACAGAGTACTAAAAAGCCCTAATAGACTCTAATGTGTTTATGATGTTTACAACAAGACACTACAAGAAAATTTCGGATTAGCAAAGGATTTTGATTCTAAATGAAGAAAATCCGTTGCTACATGGTGTTAGAAACAGAAAAAGTTCCGGTAAAAATAAAAATGATAGTAGAAATGATAATTGGATGAGACAATAGATAACTGAATTGTATTTTTAGGAAAGCAACATATTCATTTTGTTGATCCGAGTAAGAGACAAGACATTAATGACCAAGTAAATATCTCGAACCTTTAGATGTGAAATGTTATATATTTTGAATGACTATGCAATGCTTGGTATAATAATGTTGGTAAATTACAGATATGCCCTTTAAACATTTATTTAGTTTATTAAGTCTATCTATTTAGTGTGTTTCTAAATCGATTTAGAAACAAATTTCAATCCATCTCTAATTTAGACATATGTTTGATAATAAAAGTGTCTTACGTCCGTTTCTAAAGTGTCTCTAAAATTTTTTATTTAAATACAAAAATTTAATTATATATATATATATAAATTTCCTTATATTTTTTTAAGCTAAATTTAATTTAATTATTAAAATATGACAACTTAATTAAAACATATAAATTAATTTATAAATATAAAATGCATAAATAATTGAAATATACGTTTCTAGCTCATAAAAAATAGAGGTTATTAGTTTCTTTTCTTGAAACTTTTTTAACTAATCACCAATGGCTGGAAATGAATGAAGAAATAGCGTACTCCTGCAAGTAAAGGGAGCTCTGCACAAATTGTTTGTGTTTGAAAAATTATGAATCGATTGGCAAGTCCAATCATATACGTGTTTAATGTTTCCTATATTTTATATATCTTACAATTGTATTAAGAAACAACAATAATGAGAACAGGATCAGAAGATACGAAGGAAAGAATTAAATTTACAACTTGTCAAATATATATTAAACAATAAATACTAAATAGTTATGATTTTTACATTTGGAACATTCGATTTACAATTGAAATGGATTTAACAATCTTGTCTTTAGTCATTTACGATGTGGCTTGAACATTATTAGGAGTTAAAACAGGATCATCAAGCGGGAAAAGCCTGTTAGTATTAAGTGCAGTGAAAACCACCAAACTGAGAGATACAAGAACTGAAAGTGAAGATAACACTATCATTATCGAATGGGCAATAGTTCCCTTAACCTCATGTGCATATTCTGTTGATGCTGCTGCCAAAATTGTTAAAGGGAAAGAGTATGCCCACCAAGCTACATTGAAGTTTCTTGTGGATTTCTTGAATAGTCTTGGCCTTGAAACCTACATCATAACAATTCAATTTTATTTCTTAATTCTTAAATATAAAATTTCTATAATTAACTAAATTGGAAAGAAAATTCAAATCCAGTTATAGCAAATATATTACCAGTGATAAGAAGAGGAAAAAAGAGAGAAAGAAGAGCATCTTTGCCAAGTCATCAAAGCTTCCGGCAACAGAGTTCCAAGCCAAGCTTGCCATGCTTGGAGCAGCAATAAATAAGAAGAAAACTGGGCTTAACATTGTTGGTATGCAATTTCTCACACTTAATCTTTGATATAATGTTACAAAAAGCACAAGATAATGACTCATCCCCAGTGAAAACATGCAAATAGAAATCTCTCTCCACCCCATTTTGGCTGCTGCCTGAGCTCCGACCAAGTTTCCGATCACTGATAACTGGCTTGTCGGATTCGCAGCCATAGATAAAGACCTCTTCCCTTTAGTAAACCATTGACCATAAATTTTAACATCGAGAACTAACATTGGAACAACAAAAACCCAAAAAAGAGCAACATAGCAAATAGATTTTGAAGTGAAAAAAGGCAATGATTGAAGTAAAAGAAGCCAAGAAATCCAAGGAGCAAAAAGATAGTTAACTCCTACATAATGGAGAAATTCGCCTTTCACTAGCTTAAAGTGAAAGAAACATCTAAATATATAAAAAAGAGAGAGTAATGCTGTTGTAAAGAAAGCTATTGACCAAAGAAGAACAAAAGCTAAAGAGGGTATCCCTTGAAAGACTCTCCTAATTGAATGTGCATTAGTTATTGATTCATCTCCAAGAATTTTCAATAGGAAGGCCTGGCTACAAAGAGAAAGGCTTATTCTAAAATATCCTGCATGAAACCTAGCCAAGATTGAAACAAATGACTCTTTGACGGCGTTTAAAAAGCTATAATGCGGTTGCGGCGGCCGCAGTTGTGGTGTTTGTGGTGGTGGTGACGATGTTTGTATGGATGGCTCAATGACAATATTGATATGGGGTTTGGGATTTTTCTCAAATGTATTGTTAACCTTCATTTTGATGTTCAAGATACACAATGGTAGGGTTTATATAGAGAGGTGCACTGCAGAGGGAGAGATAATGACAAGTTATTGGTAGTTGAAAAGAATGTCCAATGAAGTTTGTTGTGTTTGTGACCAAAGGAAGACTATGGTGGAGGGAAGGCGGCTGAGGCTATTCCTTTTGGACTTAGTTTATTATATGCTACTATTATCCTACTAGTTTATGAGCTGTTTTCAAATCTTTACAGCTACACCCCGCTCTTTTTTCTTTCTTTTTACTTTTCTGAAAAATTTGTAAAAAGAAATTCTATTATCTTGCGTTATAACATGGATTTTCAAATAATTGATTTTTCACTTTTCGCACGCCAAAGACGTTAAATATTAGATCAAAATGGCTCGGTTGTCAATGCAGAAAAAATATGTGGAAAGAGATTTCGAATTTGATTCTCACTAAACGCATCTGCAGGGAGGAGTGAAGAGTTTTAACTATAATTAACCCTCGAGCCGAATTAGACAGTCTCTAGTAATAGGATCTGAATACCAGTAATTTACATAAAAAAAAAATATTAGACCAAAATGTTCTTTTGAGAAGAACTCAAAAAAAAAAAAAAAAAAATCTTAAAGTTTATTTAAAACTTAAATATTCAACCAATATTCAACTAAAGTTAAATAGTATTAAAGATTATAAATTTTAGTGCAACAATCCATTAGATGTATTATTATTTATTTGATTGCTCTAAAAAAAAAAAAATTTGGTTTGGTCATGTTTAATAAACTTGAAATAAGAGTGAACCAAATATGATTTGATTAGTCTTTTCACTTTCTTTAAAAATATATAAAGTAAAAGATTTTAGTTTCGAGTTCTCTACTACAGCCAATTTATAGCTAATTTAGTCACCAATGAATAAAAAAAAAATTGAAATAAAAGTTGTTAATTGACATTGCATCATCCTAACATTTATGCTAAAAATTGTAAAAAAATTTAAATACACTTATCATAAGTATGAAAGAAAAGGGAAATTAATTTATCTTTAATTTTTTTTCTTCAATTCATTATTCGTCAACAATTAAAAAAACTTATATCAATCATAAAATAATAAGGTTAGTTCCTTATTTTCTCTAGTCATATAAAAAATGAAAAATGTCAAGTTGAAATCTACCTACTGCTTATTAATTATGAGAATATTTTTTCCAAAATTAGTGGAAATTATTAGAAAAATATCATCTTTTATTGTATAGTTCATAATAATAATGATAATAATTCTTTGATATAAATAAAAAGATATTATCTTTTATTTATAGTTCATAATCATAATGATAATAATTCTTTGAATCATAAAAAAAAAAAAAAAAATCTTTAACGAAATGGGAGTCAACTTATTTTGTGAAGGAGACTAGACGGTGTGTCCTTTAATAAATTTTATAGCTTGATTTATTTTATTTTGTACGTGTTGAATAAAAAATATAATTGGCTTAAAGAACATGTGCATCTCTAATTTAAAGGGAAATGGAGGTTCTTGGATGCTTCTCTGAAGAGGGGACATAGCACCGACCGGTTGCTATTCGCAAGGCTAAGAACATTGGCAATGGTGGGTCAATACTCGGAAACAAATTTACAACCATTAGCTTTTGTCTCTTAGTTTATGTTTCCTTGTAGACTGGAATTTGGAAGTAGGCATGAAAATAGTTCCAGAACAGCTGGTTTCGGTTTCATGACTGTCGATTTTGGTTATAAAAAAAAATGGAATCGAAATCGAAATGTTTTTCGACGGTTTTTAAGACGGTTTTGGAACAGTTGGTTTCGATTTTTTTCCAATTTTGAACCGAAATTAAATAATATATTTAAAAATTTTTTAAATATTTTTTTATGATTTGTAGCTTGAATAAATAATAGTAATAAATATTTTCGATATTGAAAAGACTAAATAAATTTAATAAAAATTCTTAAAAATTGCTTTAAAAAACTATAATAAAACAAAAAATTAAGTTTGGAGTTTTTTCAAGAACATGTTTTTCACGGTTTCGATTTCAAAATTTGAAAAATCAAAACTGAATCTTAAGTTTATGGTTTCAGTTATAATTTTAAAATCAGAACCGATGACCACTATTTAGTGCAATTTTGACCAGTTTGATTTCAGTTCGATTCCGATTTGAAACCAAACCGTGGTCATCCTTATTTGGAAGGACCCTTTTTCATTTACTGATTTTATTTTTTTTGGAAAGTACACGTCGATACACATTGGGTCAAAATGTTAACTGAAGAAAAAAAATCTGAAAATTGGAATTAGTGACCATTAAAAAATAATTATTTTTAACCTCTTAGACTATATTTAATGTGGAATAAGAAATAAAATTTATATGCACCATGATATAAGAATTCGGATTGCATTCATGTGTTTGATTGATAGGAATAATGAAAGAAGTAAAATAGAGAACGAGTAAAAAGGTCAAATGACTTGTATCAATATATTTAAAATAAATTAATTTATCTAATTAACAATTTTGTTAAATAAGACTTATTAAATGATTAGGTTTAATATTTGCAAATAATAAGAAAATTATTTTTCAATTTATATTTTTTATTCCTAATAAATTTTTTAAAAGAAAAAGTAATATTCATATGAGTATATTCTGGAAATCAATGAGGCAAATTTGTTACTTTAAGTTAAAGATATATAATATTTTATAAAAAAAAAAAAATCAACAAATAACATTCGGTTTAAGAACATAAATGATATTCTATAACATTCCATTTAATAGTCAACAATCAACCTTGTTCGATTTTCCTATGTCTGGCTATCAATTTACATGGGAGTGTGGGAGGGGTGGTGATGGTTTTGTGGAGGAGAAGCTCGATAGAATCTTTACTAATGACAGCTGGTGGCACGTGTTTCCTCTTGCAAGAGGTTTAGTTATGGATATTTCTACTTGCGATCACCTGCCTATCTTTCTTAAAGTGCATTGTTTTGTGTCGAGAGATCAAATTTGCAAATTTCATTTTGAGAATGGCTGGATTTGGGAACGGGCTTGTCATGAGATATGATGCAATGCTGGGTGGAGGGGGCTCAACTTGATATTGTCTCTAGACTCTAATGCTGCAGTGATGTGCTCTTTATGTGGGGGCATGATTTACGTCAGCTTCATAAGGTAGAACTTCATGCTTGTCCGGATATTATGAATTTCGTTGTGTGGCTCCCGTGTTGCTTATGATATTCAGGCTTTTGGAGTCGCTAGAACTACATATCATGAAATCCTTTTCCAAAGGGAGCTCTACTGAAATAGCGATCTAAAGAATTTTGGCTTCGGGGAGGGGATTGCACCACACGTTTTTTCCATAATGTTGCCACCTCTCAACAATGGAAAAATCGTATAGATAACTTGATGGATGATTTAGGCACTTGGAGGGACTGGTCTTCTGGTTTGGAGGATGTTATGATCTAGTATTTTTTTTACAAGTCAGACTTGTGATTCTACCCAAGTTCTTGGACATGTTCCTACTGTGGCTTCTAGTGATCAAAATGATTTGCTTTTGGCTCCTTAAACTCCTGAGGAGGTGCGAACTGCAGTTTTCTCCATGCATCCGGATACATCTTCAGGTATGGATGGCTTTAACCCTAGCTTTTATCAGCAGTATTGGGATATAGTTGGGCGCGATGTATTGCGTGCCTGTATTGATTTTCTATAGGTTGGCCACATGTCCTCTCATCTTAATGAAACCTCCATTGTTCTCATTCCTAAGAAGCAACAACCAAAAACTATGGGAGATCTCCAACCGATTGCTTTATGCAATGTTTCGATGGAGATCATGACTACGATGTTGGCCAACCGTCTTAAGTTTTTGTTGCCCAGCATTATTTCGGAAAGCCAGAGTGCTTTTGTAGCTGGCAGGAATATTCAGGATAATTGTATTTTGGCTTTTGAGGCCATGCATGCTTTTCATCGTTAGACTAGAGGAATGATTTCTCGGTGGTTTTAAAGATGGACATAAGCAAAGCTTATGACTAAATAGAATGGTCTTTCATACAGGATATTATGTTACGGATGGGTTTTTCATCTATCTAGGTGTTTATAATCATGCATTGTCTTTCTACAGTTAGATATTGAAAATATATTAGCTATAAGATATTTATTCAATAATAATTCTAGCTCAGCATTAGTGATTGTATAAGTTGTAAATGCTGACCCTTATATAATTGTAACTCTGACATACTAATCAATATATCAACATTATTCAGTTTTACTTTTCTCTTTCATAGTGCCTTTTCTCTCGTTCTTTTCAGATACTGGATTTTGCAAAATGGCAAAGAACTTGGTCTTATGATTCCATCGAGGGGTCTTCGCCAGAGGGACCCTTTTTCTTCGCATCTTTTCATTCTTTGTGCCGAAGGGTTATCTCATATGATTAATAGTTATCATGTTAATGGTTTATTGCATGGTTGCAATATTTCTCGTGGGGATTTGGTGATCACACATCTTTTTTTTTTTTTTTTTTTTTTCCGGATAATAATCTTCTTTTTGGAGTAATGAAAAATATCCTAGCTATTTATCAGCATGTGTCGAGTCAGATGATTAATTTTAACAAGTCCTCCGTCTCTTTTAGTGCGAACACAGTCAGATCTTCTCAACAGGCAGTATGTTCTATTTTGGGAGTTGAGGAGCAGGTTTCTCTCAATACATATTTGGGATTGCCATCTCATTTTGGTAGGAACATGCGAGAGATCAATAGCTTTTTGAAGGATAGAGTGTGGAAGAAGCTAAATTCGTGGAAACGGAGACCTCTCTCTCAGGCTGGAAAAGAGGTTTTGCATAAAACAGTTTTGCAGGATCTCCCTACTTATATTATGAGTCTCTTCTTATTACCGAAGTCATTGTGTTCTGGACTTGAAGGTCTTATGGATAAGTTCTAGTGGGACAAAGGTATGAATCATGAAAGTGGTATCCATTGGCTAGCTTGGCATCACATGGCTTCTCATAAATCGGCGGGGGACTTGGCTTCAAGACGTTACGTGAGTTCAACTTAGCCATTGTCATCGCCCTCCCCTTGGTAAGTATTGTCCGCTTTGGGGCGTTACGTATCGCCGTCCCCCTCACGGTTTTGTCCCCTCAGGCAGGCTTTGCAACCCACCCAAAAGGCGCCTAAGCAATTCAGTGGTCCACTTGGTAGGCCCTGCCTTACTTAAGTATTGTCCGCTGTGAGGAGTTGATAACTACATTCCCTCTCACGGGTTTGTCCTCTATGGAGAGTTCTTATCTACATTCCTCCAAGAGGCGCCTAAGCAATTCAGTGGTCCACTTGGTAGGCCCTGCCTTACTTAAGTATTGTCCGCTGTGAGGAGTTGATAACTACATTCCCTCTCACGGGTTTGTCCTCTATGGAGAGTTCTTATCTACATCAAATAAAAATGATCTTCTCTTGGTTCTTTTTCCTTTCCTTTACCTGCGATAGTACAAAAGCAACTTTCGCTAAGCATATGGCTTAGTGGTGTACTAATAAAAATAATAAGGAATGACAATTCATAAATCCACCATGGTAAAGAAAATAAGAAACAAAATAAATCAATACCATTTAAATCATCAATTCATAATATAGTCTTTACAGCTTTTATAGAGTCAATTCTGAGGGCCATCAGTGTCTAATGTGCACATCTAGACCTGCTATCTACAACCTCAATCTGTGATATGATTTCAACAGAAGAGGGAGCAATCTACAACCTCAACATGGAGGGAGAATTTCATATCAATCATATATCATCTAGTGATGATATCCATGTTCAATCGATCGTAATATCAACTTCAACAAATGAAATGATATTCGGGGTAATAACCATGTCTATATCAGGTGTAAGACTTTTCAACCATTTCATTCATGTGATAATATTAAAATCAATGTGGGCAACATTTCATTTCACAACCACTGCTAAAAACATTCAATCACGGCCACCCCTCATACTACAGATATCAATTGGCCAACGTCCTCCTCTTTCACAGTATAAGAATCATAAAATTCATTTACAAATATCATTGGTCGTATGCTTTCAAAATAATCTTTTTCCTCTTTAAAAACTTATGAATATAATTATAATTCATAAAGCAAATCCATTGAAAATATTTTGCAAAATCAATTTCATTTTGTTTAAATAAAAGTAGGAAAGGAATAATATACACTAACCTGAACTAGATGGCTCCCCTAGCCCTTTTCCTCTAGTAATCACCCTCTCCTCAACTCCCTTTCTCTCAGCAGCTGTAGCATGATATTAATACTCACATTAAGATCATACTACACAATGTACACACATGCACTTCTATAAGAATGTAAATTAAGCATTAGAATGTAGTCTCATGCTTTTTCTTTCATTTTCACTATACTTGTCCAAGTGTTATATGATCTGAGTTTAAGCATGAAATACTTCATATCCAACACTTAACCACATCCTAGACACAAAATACTAACAATGAAAACAATAGAAGTGAATAGCATGCTAAATTCGTTCAAGGTTTATGAAATGCAGAATTTCAGCATTTGAGTAGCTGGCATTGCGTTGACTATATCTTGAATTCCCCATATTCAATTGCCCTGAAATTTTGACAGCATGTTCCAAACATCTTAGGGTACTGTTCTGGAAAATTTCATTTAATTAATATTAATATCCTCAATCTATAGTGTTTCCCATTATTTTAAGTTTTCCTTTTTTTTTTCGGATAACCAAATTCATCGAAAAAGCTAAAATAGAAAGAACTACAAAATTGAGGATATTACAGCCATGCTAGGCAAACAAGGCTGGAATTCGCTTTCTCGTCCCCAAGCTTTGGTTTCACGGTTAATGGCAACGTACTTTTTGCATACTTCCTTTCCTAGTGTTTTGTTGACCAGCAATCCCAGTTATCTTTGGAGAAGCATCTGGGAAGCTCGAGATTTGGTTCACAAAGGTATGTATTGGCGGGTAGGCAATGGCACACATATATTGATTTGGTCTGATCCATGGCTATTGGATCCATTTAACTTCTATGTTACAACTCCATTACCTATGGCTCCTGAAGTGTTTTGTGTTTCTCACTTGATCTTGCATGGTTTTTGAAACGTGCCTTTAATCTCCAGAATCTTCAACTCTAGAGATAGAGACTGTATCTTAGCCATTCCTTTGCCTCGCTATCCTACGGTGGATCGCCTTTGCTGAAAATATGAGACTAAAGGGTCATACACAGTTCGGAGTGCATATAGACAGCCTGTGTCGTTACTCCATGCTCACCAACTTTAGAATCAGGGTGTTTAGGCCAAGTTTTGGAAGTGTCAAGTGCCACCAAAGGTCCTTAATTTTGGTTGGAGGGCTCTTTTAAATGTCGTTCCAGGTTTATTGACCCTATACCAACATCGAGTTACCGTGAATACTGCTTGTCCGTTATGGCATTCAGCAGAAGAGAGTATTCTCCATGCGCTTATTTAGTGCCCTTTTACTAGGAGTGTTTGGAGCCTTACACTAGTTGGTTGGCAATTCCTAGGGGCTAGAAGCACTAGCTAATCTTTCAGCTTATTGAAGAGATACCCAATAAAGCAAAGGAGATGGCTCGAGCCCCCAGATTTAGGCCTTGAATATGACTCTCCTTCCGCCGAGGTCATAAAATGGGCTCTCTTATGTGAAAGGGTCTTTTTCTGCTGAAATTAGTTGCTTGAAGATAGAAGTATTTGGCTTTCTATTTTAATAAAGTCCTAGTCTCTAAGAGAGATAGTTGTTTTTGACTTATTCTTGTTTTAGTTAATAACAGTAGCTATCATGATCTATTTTCTTGCATTCTGTTGCTTTGTAAAAGGCTATTTAAAGCCTAGTTTAATATTCAATAATAAGCAAGTATCATATTCAGTTTGATTAGAATTATTTAAAACAATTCTTTTACTCTACAAATTGGTATCGGAACCCCCCATTGGGCATGATAAAATAAAGAGAGAGATAAACATAGTAAGATGAATGAAGAGAAGAATTCTACAAAAATTTCACACTTTGATGGTCTCCACTACGACCATTGGAGTGAATTAATGGAAAATTTGCTTAGAGCCAAAGGGTTATGGAGTTTGGTTGAAAATGGATTTGAAGAGACTCAGCCCGGAACAGTGATGATAAATGCACAGTAGGAGCAGCTGGAGAATGAGAGGATGAAAGATCAAAAGGTGAAACACTACCTCTTCAAAGCTATTGATCGAGCAAATTTCGAACAAGTTTGGATAGGCGCACATCTAAAATTGTTTGGGATTTGTTGAAAATCAAATTTGGAGGGAATGACCGAGTAAAAAGATCTCTTCTAAATTCTTTGAGAAGAGATTTTGAGGTATTAGAGATGAAAGAAGGAGAGACGATCACGGAGTATTTTTCCAGGGTCATGGCAGTGGCAAATAAGATGAGAAATAATGGAGAAGAAAAGCCTGATTCTAAAGTGGTTCAAAAAAGTCTTCGAACTTTGACGGAAAGGTTTACCTATATGGTAGTGTCAATTGAAGAGTCCAAGAACACTAAATCACTCTTAGTTGATGAGCTACAAAGCTCTCCTGTAGTTCACGAGCAAAAATTCAAGAGAGTAATCAGCCGTGAAAGTAATCATGCTCTCAAGGTGGAAGATCGAGCAGGAGGCAGAGGCCGTGAAAGAGCACCATCATGAGGAAGACGATGTGGAACCTTCACTAGAGTAATGGTGGAATGCTTTAAGTGTTATGATCCAGGATACTTTCAGTATGAGTGTCCCAAGTGGAATAGGGAAGCCAATTATATTCAACTAGACGAAGAGGAAGAGTTGTTGTTGATGACATACATCGAAAACCAGGTTGCAAAGAGGAGTGACACCTGATTTATTGACTCAAGTTATTCGAATCATATGTGTGGCGATAAAGGTATGTTCTCAAGTTTACTAGATGAAATTAAACATTTGATGAAGTGTGGCAACAACGCTAGAATGACAGTAGCCGGGTAGTGTAAAGCTGGTGTTTAATAGTATAAGCTTTGTTATTAAAGATGTTTACTATGTCCCTGAACTTAGAAATAACTTGTGTGGGACAGCTACAGGAGAAGGTCTTGCAATTCTCATAACAAAATGGGACATGTAAAATGTATCATCCAGACAAAGGACTAATTGCACACATAAGAATGAGTGCAAATCGAATGTTTGTGCTCCTAAATGAAAGCTCATCAATCACTAAGCCACAATTAGAAGAGTGCTTACTCACCAGCTGCTTAGGCCTCACATTTCTTTGGCACCAACGATATGGGAATTTAAGTTACAAGGGGTTGAAGACTTTGTAATCTAAGAAGATGGTATGCACTGATTGTTTTACTAGCAAGTAACACCGAAATGCAATTCCTAAAAACAGTAAATGGCGAGCAAGCAAGGTCTTGGAGCTTGTTCATGCAGACATCTACGATCCTATTGATCCTATATCTAGTAGTGGAAAGAGGTACACTTTAAGTTTCATTGATGATTATAGTCGTAGAGCATGGGTGTATTTGTTGCTTGAGAAATCAGAAGCTTTGGAACAAAACCTTCAAGAAGATGGTGGAAAAAGAAGTAGATGAGTCCATCAAATGTTTAATGACAGATAGAGGTGGCGAGTTCACTTCATTCAATTTCAAAGCATTCTGTGAAGAACAAGGGATCAAACAAGAACTTACTACTGCCTACACACCTCATCAAAACAGCGTTGCATGCTAGCTGCCTAGAAGGTGCCTAAAATATTATGGACTGAAGCTGTAAACTGGACATTCTACTTATTGAATCGGTGTCCTACTCTTGCGGTAAAAAACATCACTCCTCAAGAAGCATGGAGCGAAGTGAAACCATCAGTTGATCACATTTAAGTATGGGGTTGTGTAGCACATGTGCACATTCTGAAAGCAAAGCGAGGTAAATTAGATGATAAAAGTTTTCCTTGTATTCTTTTGGGAGTTAGTGAAGAGTCGAAAGGATATAGGTTATTTGATCCTAAGACTAAAAGAATTGTAGTTAGCAAGGATGTGTATTTGAGGAAAAAGGAGCTGGGAATGGGAAAAAAAATTTTAGGAGCAAACTGAGGTAGAGTTAGTATAGGGAGATGATGACCTTAGTGATAAAGAAAATGAGAGAGAAAATAAAGGTGATGAAAATGATAATGGTGATGGGTCAGGTAGTGATATGGAATTCCATAGTAGTGATGAAAATAATGAGGGTGGTGAAAATAGTGAAGCTAGGAATGGTGAGGGCAGTTCTCAGGGTATGGTAGCTCAAGGGAGAGAAAGAAGGCAGCCGCCACAGATGGGGGATTATTTCAGCGGAGAAGGATTAAGTGAAGGTGAGGAAGCAACCTATATGATACAAGATATTGGAGCTGAAGACCCCATTGTATTCAAAAATGCTATGAACCAAGAAAAGTGGAGAAAGGCTATGGATAGTGAAATAAACTCCATTGAAAAAAAATCAGACTTGGAAACTCATGGACCTGCCAACTAGATCTAAAACCATTAGTGTTAAGTGGATCTTCAAGACAAAACTTAACGAGCACGGTGAAGTTGACAAGTATAAAGCTCGACTGGTGGTAAAGGAATATTCTTAACAGCATGGGATTGATTTCAATGAAGTTTTCGCTCCAGTGGCTCGAATGGACACCATAAGAATGATTGTTGCACTTGCAGCATGCAGAGGGTCGAACATTTTTCAATTAGATGTCAAACTTGCATTTCTCCATGGTGAACTCAATGAGGATGTGTACATTGAGCAACCAAAGGGGTATCTAAGGAAGGGAAGTGAGCACAGATTGTACAAGCTGCACAAAGCCCTTTTCACTCAAAACAAGCTCTAAGAGCTTGGTTTAGTCAAATTGAGTGTCATTTCATTGAAGAATATTTCAAGAAGTGTCCAAATGAGCAAACATTGTTCACTAAGAGAAACAGTAAAGGTAAACTGCTGATTGTTAGCATATACGTGGATGACTTAATTTATACCGGCGAAGATAAAGGCATGATGGTTGACTTCAAGAATTCCATGATGAAAGCCTTTGATATGACTAACTTAGGGAAGATGAGGTTCTTCCTTGGAATTGAGATGTTGCAGAAATCAGAAAGGATTTTCATCTGTCAAAAGAAATATGCTAATGATCTGTTGAAGCGGTTCGGAATGTCAGAAAGCAAACCTGTAACTAGTCCAATTGTTCCGGGTTTCAAAATAAGTAGGGATGCTAATGGAATTTCTGTGGATGACACCTACTGCAAGCAAATTGTTAGAAGCTTAATTTATCTCATAGCTACACATCTAGACATCATGTTTAGTGTGAGCTTAATCAGCAGGTATATGTCAAAACCGACTGAATTACATTTGCAAGCTGCTAAGAGAATTCTGCATTATTTGAAAGGAACTACTAGTCATGGTATTTTCGAAAAGAAAGGAGGGATGAAGATTTGATTGTTTTCACCGACTCAAATTATGTTGGTGATGAAGAAGATTCCAAAAGCACATCAGGTTATGTTTTCTTATTGAGTTCAGGTGATGTTTCTTGGATGTCGAAAAAACAGCCGATTGTTACACTTTCAACCACTGAAGCAAAGTTTGTGGCAACTGCTACTTGTGCATGTCAGGCTATATAGATGAGAAGGGTTTTTAGAAATTTGGGTCATGTTCAACAAGAAAGCACCACCATCATGTGTGATAATATCTCTACAATGAAACTCTCAAAAAATCCAGTAATGTATGGAAGAAGCAAGCACATCAGGGTGCGTTTTCATTTCTTGAGAGATCTCGTAAAAGATGAAAAAATTAAGTTAGTTCATTGTGAAACTCAATAGCTAGTAGCAGATGTGATGACCGAGGCACTAAAACTCGAAGCTTTTCAGAAACTCAAAGAGAAGATGGGAATGTGTGATCTCACTGATGTAAACTAACTGCAATTTGCAGCTAGTTTAGGGGAGGGATTGAAATGGTCTTTTTCTGCTGAAATTAGTTGCTTGAAGATAAGAGTATTTGGCTCTTTGTTTCAATAAAGTCCTAGTCTCGAAGAGAGATAGCTATTTCTGACTTATTCTTGTTTTAGTTGATAGCCGTAGCTATCATGATCTATTTTCTTGTATTATGTTGCTTTGTAAAAGGCTATTTCAAGCCTAGCTTAAGATTCAATGATAAACAAGTATCATATTCAGTGTGATCAAAGTTATTTTAAAACAATTCCTTTACTCTACTTTATGGACCGGTTCTCTAATGTGTTTTTACCGGCAACGATAGAGAATGCTCCTGTTATTCTGATGGTTTGTCCTTGGCTGTTCATTATATGGCTACGCGTTCTCTTGCAGCTTGGAGGGAGGTACGGCTGCACCCACTTGTTGTGAATGTTGTTGTTGTGCCTGTACATGCATGGCAGCGTCCTCCACCTGGTTGGATTAAGATTAATGTCGACGCATCATTAGGAGGGTCTGGTGGCTTCGTGGGTATTGGAGCTGTTGTACGCGACTCTCATGCCCATTTTCTTGCAGCAAGGACTTGGGGAATCCCAGATTTATTAGATGCGAAATCTGCAGAAGCTATTGCCATTCGTGAGGTGCTTAGCTGGATAAAGGATAAGGTCTACTGTCTAGGTGGAGTCTGATGCTCAGGTGGTTATTAATGCTTTGAATAATGGAGCATACTCAGATTGGTCCTCTTTTGGTATTTTAATTCAAGCATGTAAATCTCTCTTATATGAAATAGAGAGTATTAGGTGTAAATTTGTGTATCGGTCTACGAATGTGATTGCCCATTGCCTAGCAACGGGAGCTCATTCCGAGTCAGGCCTAGGAGTTTGGGAATCTGTCCCACCTCCTTTTATTATCGATGTCTTATCCCAATAATGATATTAACACATTTTTCCTCAAAAAAAAAAAAAAAAAAAAAAATTCAAAATAAAGGTACATACGATATTTTATAAAACAACTAAGGGCAGTTATGACATTTTATGAAAAATAAATCATTACTATTATTTTCCAAGCCAAATAGTTAATTAAATTTGTGATCTTAGAAAAGATTTGCGCCTTGTTCAATATATATGTATATTAGTCCTCCCTTAGAGACTAAATTGGTGAAAATACTTGAAGTCGAAAATTCTTGAACTTGAAACCTCTCACTCCACTCCGTACACAAGTAAAAAAGCTAACCAGACGACACCTATTTGACATATTAATTAACATTTTTCTCGACCTATAAGCAAGTTAAATGATAGAGAAAATTTAATATCCTTTTAGCTAATTAAACCCAAACCGACAGGCTCTCTACAAAATCCATCCTAAACCATAAAAAGAGAAAGAAAACCGGAAAGTGAACATCTACCTAAATAATTGTCAAGGATAGGTCACCACTTGAGAGTAAATTGGACGGACAATATCCAATGCTATTCATCTTCTTTAATACTATTATTATTTTCTTATGATATGTTGGAGGGGTATTAGTTGTACGGCTTCAAAAATTAAAGTTATGGACGGCTAGAATTGGAGGTGGACCTCTAGATTTATATTAATTGGTGCAAAATTGAAATGCATGTATACACGCGCATGCATATATGAATATATCAAAATATATCAAAGTACGTAACATGACTGAAAAAATGGCAATAAAAATTTAAAAATAAATGAATTAAATAGATATATAATACGGTTCAAAAATAAATTAATTTATGAGTGGGTTAAAAAATGGATAGTTTTATTTGAAAAGAATTAATTAATCACAAACTATACCAACTCCAAGTAAATTCGTAAGATGAAAATTTAATAGAACAAAAAGCTAAACAATATTTTTTTTTTTTCGTTCAGTTTACATGAATTAATCTTTATACATAAATTAAGTATAATATCAAACTAAAATTAGTTTATATAGTGAAAGAAAAAAAAAATATGTGGAGGTAAATAAAATATTTAAGTGGGCAAAAATAAATAATATTAAGTTAAAAGAAATCTTAATATATATATATGATATAGAGGCAGTAGATGATGACAGTGCCCTCCCCCAATGCTGAATCTGCCTATAGCAACAAGCATATGTTCTTGAATTAGGAAAATGTTAGACTCCCAGTTTAGTTAACTAGGACCTTATATCCTGTTTAATTAGGGTGTTTAAGCTGTTCATCAATTAATCAATATACAGTAGTACTTGACTTTGAACTTGACAGAGACTAAAACCAAACTCATTATCTATATACTCATCCACAGATTAATTTTGTACGTCCTTTTCTTTTCCTTCATCCATGTGTATAATAAAGTGCAAAGGTAGCTTTCGAGACAGAGAAGAAAAAGGAAAATGTAAACGAAAAGGGTAATAAGAGGACCTTTATTCCTCAACAACAAACCTCTACCGTCCCCTGTCTGCATGGACGGCTGTAACAGCATTTTGAACTCTCTTTTTTGGCTCATTCAGATTCCCTAGTTCGATTTGGCTCTCCATGACATTTCAACTTAATGAACGTTTTTTTTTACCTTTCCAAAACCACCTTTTTTTTTTCTTTCTCAGGTCCAGAGAAGAGGGGAGGGGAGATGGGGAGTGGAATTGATCATCGGTCAGCTCATGCAGTGTAAGAGGACCTTTCATCAGGTTACACCTGAATCCCCTTCCAAAAATACCTACCTTTATTACCTATATTACCCTAAACTTAAATTTAATTGTAATTGCACTTTAGGGTTAGGATTTAAAATAAAATAAAATATTTCATGGGATCCACAGTAAATTAATCCAAACTAACATGAAAAAACTCGAACAAATTTCATATGCAAATTTCAAAAAAAAAAAAAAAATCATTTAGAGATCAAAGATTCCCCTTTCACATCCTCTTTCTCTCTTTAATTTATCTAACCCACTTCAATTATTTCCAATCTCTTCCATATGCTTTTGTTTTTTCTAGATAAATCCTCTCATCAAACCCCAAAATTCTATCATTTAATCGCGGCTTGTTTCCAGAACATACAATTTAATTTAAAGATTCAAATACATATGGCTCTTGAAACTTGGTTAGTTGACTTATAAAGGTTAAAATTGCAAAGAATTCGGAGAACTTGCATGGATTCTGAAGTAGCCTCTGCGCCTATACCAAAAGCATCAAAGAAACCGATCATTGGAGTTTTGGCTTTTGAGATCGCAGGTTTGTCTAAGCTCTTCCTATCTCTATGGTAATCTTTATCTGACAAGAACGTAATAGTTCCTTCTTGGCCTTGCAAGGCTGAGCATCTAAGGCTGGCTAAATCGGTCTCATGATTGAGCAAAATATGCGAATCTTCATCGTTTTGATCGTTTTCTCAAGGACTTTGCAAATTCCAGTCATGATCCTAATTGTTGGATCATAAGTTGCAAGGAAATGGCAGCCAAGGAAAAGCAGATGAATAGGTACGTGAGAATTAAAAAAATTAGAGAGGTGAAGGGGAATCTTCGATTTGCAGCTGAATTTAATATGTGTAGATATAATGTACATTACAATTGTAGAAATAACAATTAGAATACTGTAAAAAGGAGCATAAGTAGTAAGACACACATAAGTTCATTGGATGATTTCTGAAATATCAGAACTGGTATCATATTCAAAAGGAGACATGGGGATAAAACCAAAAAATAACAATTTGAACATAATACACACACACACACACACACATATATATTTTTTAAAAAAAGATGGTTATGATTTTTTCCGTCTGCAACATGTGATTTACAATTGGAATATATAACGATGTTGTCTTTAATCATCATGATGTGGCTTGAAGATTATTAGGACTAACAGGACCTTTAGGTGGGAAAAGGCTGTTAGTATTAAGTGCAGTGAAAACCACCAAGCTAAGAGATACAAGAACTGAAAGTGAAGATAACACCATCATCATCGCATGGGCAATAGTACCCTTAACCTCTTGTGCATAATCTGCTGATGCTGCTGCCAAAATTGTTGAAGGGTAAGAGTATGCCCACCATGCTACATTGAACTTTCTTGTGGATTTCTTGAATAGCATTGGCCTTGAAACCTATTTTCACATCAAAAACCCACAAAAATATTAGCCAATGGGACTTCACAAATAAGATGTTTAATTAGGAATAAGAAAGAAAGGTCACTTTTTAAAATAGTCAAAAGAATAAATTGATATTTATTAGTAATTAGTTGGAATTTGGCTTCATGGACTAACTAATAAATATGTATTAAACTAGCCTACATAATGTAACTATATATGGTGTATGTATGTGTATATATAGAGAGAGTGGGGAGTAGTGAAGAGTATTTCACACTAGATATTTTTAGATATACCAGATTGATTCGTGGAGTACACTCTTAAAATCATTAGAAAAAAAATATATAGTTTTGATACGTGTCAATTGATCCAAAAATAAATTTTTTTAACTATAACTATATACACCAAACTAATTAAAAAAGTATTTTTAAAAAATATTACTATTTTTTTTTTCTCATCATGATTAGAAATATTCTCAACCAAAACACCTGTATTTGAATTGGTACATAGGTGCGCTTGTACACAGGACATATGGATAAGTCTTAGCAGACCCGATGCAAGGATCTAGCAACAAGCTTTATTACCGATAAACTGCTATGCTTTGACCGGTCGGCTTAGCTATGTCAACATGTGCACATATATGTGAAAGGGACACTTGTTTAGCAGCTTAACTGGAGCACACGATCTTTATATGGTCCCTGCTTGAATTCTTATTTAAAGACCACAAATATATGTATCATGACATCTATAACAATTCAATTTTAATTTTACTTCTTAAACATAACAATTTCTAAAATTAAGCTAAATAATAATAAAAATAAAATCTAATTTTCGCAAATATATTACCAGGGATAAGAAGAGGAAAAGAGAGAGAAAGAAGAGCATCTTTGCCAAGTTATCAAAGCTTCCAGAAATAGAGTTCCAAGCCAAGCTTGCCATGCTTGGAGCAGCAATAAATAAGAAGAAAACTGGCCTTAACATTGTTGGTACGCAATTACCCTCACTTAACCTTTGATATAATGTTACAAAAAGCACAAGATAATGACTCATCCCTAATGAAAACATGCAAATAGAAATCTCTCTCCACCCCATTTCGGCTGCCGCCTGAGCTCCGACCAAGTTTCCGATCACTGATAACTGGCTTGTCGGATTTGCTGCTATAGATAAAGATCTCTTTCCTTTAGTAAACCACTGACCGTAAATTTTAACATCAAGCACTAACATTGGAACAACAAAAACCCAAAAAAGAAAAAGATAGTAAATAGATTTTGAATTGAAAAAAGGTGATGATTGAAGTAAAAGAAGCCAAGAAATCCAAGGAGCAAAAAGATAGTTCACTCCTACATGATGGAGAAATTCATCTTTCACTAACTTAAAGTGAAAGAAACATCTAAATATATAAACAAAGGAGAGAAATGCTGTTATAAAGAAAGCTATTGACCAAAGAAGAACAAAAGCTAAAGAGGGTATCCCTTGGAAAACTCTTCTAAGCGAATGTGGATTAGTTATTGATTCATCTCTAAGAATTTTCAAGAGTAAGGCCTGGCTACAAAGAGAAAGGCTTATTCTAAAATATCCTGCATGAAACCTTGCCAAAAGTGAAACAAGTGACTCTTTAACGGCATTTAAAAAGCTATAATGTGGCGGCGGCTGAGGCGGTTGTGGTGTTTGTGGTGGTGTGGATAGCTCAATGACAATGTGGATATGGGGTTTGGGATTTTTCACAAATGAATTACTAACCTCCATTTTGATGTTCAAGAACATAAGAATTGGCAGGGTATATATAGAATAGAGTGAAGGTTTATTGCAAAAATGTAGAGTTATTGGTAGTTGGAAAGAATGTTCAAAAAAAGTGCAATGTGTTTGTGCTAAAGGGAGACACAATGGTAGAGTGGCTGCGGCTGCGGCTGAGTAGGCTAACCCTTTTGAAATTTGTTTATTATATTATGAGTTGTTTTCAGATCTTTACAGCTAGACCCCATGCATCATACTAGTGGGACCATTTTATTTGCCTCGCATCCGCTTTTTTTTTTTTCCTTTTACCTTTATTTTTTCTTTTTTGAAAAATTTGTAAAAAGAAAACATTTTTAATATCGTGCGTTAGAAAATACGTTTTAAAATATTCACTTTTCCCACACTATATATTACATATTAAACATACCACTTTCTTAGACCAAAAAAGAAAGTAACTCTTAAGTTTATTTAGATCAGCAAAGGTCATACCAAAATATTATTTTTACAGGTTATATTTAAAAGAAAACAACAGGATGTGGATAGTGGTAAATGAAAACCAGTTCATCTTTCAAGAGGAGGTCATTTCTTTCCTGCGATACAGCCTGAATCTTTTTTTAGAGTAGCTAAAATATATTTATTATTTTATATGACGAATTTTTTATTATATTATTTTTTATATAAATAGTTAAATAATCATTTTAGAAATTATCTTTCATTTTATTGTGAAGTTTTATTTTCAATATCTTCATTATTGAAAATGCTTGTTCTGTAGTTGTTATTGATAAAGGAAGAATAAGAACAAGTCTAATCAATGTATGAATGAGAGGACAATGATTTTCTAGTTTTCATAAGCCCCTAATATAATTCTTGATGACTATCTAATCTTTTGCATTTCAATATGATTTAGAACATTAAGTTTAAAGTGTTTAAGTTTAAAGTTTAAACATATCAATTCTTGTTTTGTGAAATCATTAGGATAGAATTTCTGTGCAAGCTTATAAATATTATCAACATTAAAACCCTTAAATTCATCACTAGGCTCTAAAGGGCAGCTGAAAACAATTAACTATATTGTACGATCATTGAACCTATTATTCAATGCTTGGGGCTGATAATTAATCGCAGCAATAAAACTCGTCATCTCAATAATAATGTCCAATGTTAATCTCATCTCGTGGGTTTTGAGATCGACCATGCCTAGCAATATATCAAGCATTGAAATCCAGAATATCAATTTAATGTTTCTCATAAAATGTTTTTACCTTTCCAAAAAAGTTTTCTAATATGAATCTTTTAAATTCTTGATTAATATTTTTATACTAGAAACAAAGCACATAATATTCAAAATATTTTGTGATTGGCATTGTAAAACTTGACAAAGAATTCGAATAATTTTTAAAAGTTCTTTCATAAGATACAAAATAAAGATAAAACCAAAAGACAGTAATTGCTTTATAGCAAACTTGATGAGAGCATGAAACTTTCATCTACCATTTTACTTAGAACCACAAATTGATTGAGCCCCTTCCTGATTCAATCACATTATTACCACTCCCATTAATGAATTGCATAGTTCAAGTCTCCTTTAATTCATTATATCTTTTATTAAATACAGTAAAATTGATCAAACTTGTTAAAAAGATATTAACTTTTATGATTTATTAAAGAATAATAATAATAATAAATTTAGAAAAAAAAAAAAATTCAATGAACTGGAAGTGAGCTCATTTTTCAACGAGATTAGACGGTGAGTGCATCTTTAAGGGGAAATTTTCTTGGTTGCTTCTTTGCTAGGTGGATACGGCACTCATAGCTTTCTACTTGCCAAGCCAAGTACATTATTGGCAATGGTGAGTCAATACATTGGTAAGTACAACCACTAGCTTTTTGTTTATGTTTCTTTTTGGACTCAAACAAAAGTATTTTATGATAAAGGTTTACCCAATGAAATGAATGTCTCTAGTTATGAAAACTTCCTTAGAGATCAAATTATAAAGTCTGTAACCCTTTTCACATGTAGAACACCCAATGAAAATAAATTTAATAGCTCTGGGATTAAATTATCCATATGAGGGAATGAAAAGAAGATCAATGTAGAAATGAAAGAATTATATATGGAGAAAAAATGAATGAAATCAATCCAAAACACTAAAAAGATCGAATTTTGTTCCGACACTAAATAACGTTATAAACGTAGAAAAAAAATATGAGCGAAAGGACAATATTTAAAAAAAAAATAACATATTAGAATGCTTAAATCGTCTCATCTAAAAAAAAGTTATAATAAGAATATTACATTTAAAAAAAGAAAATTGCATATTTCCTAGAATAACCAATTAAAAACAAGTTTGAGCTGAAAAGTAGGAAAAGAATAGTAAGTTACAGTTTCCAGCATGTTCTTTTTATTTTTCTAGTATAGTCTTCTTCCCAATTACGGGTCAAATTTCATCACCAAGAAGACTACAAGTCGTAATTTTCAGATGTCGAAACATAAATAGAGTATGCATCTTCGTACAGATAATTTTGACTTCATAGATTTTATTTGTCTACGTTTCATGATAAAATCAAAGGCCTTGGAAATTAGAAGACATTTTTGACTTTTTAATTCTGATGTATATATCTCTTTCATGACAAAACAAAATCAGTCAGACAACCTCAACAACAGAAGATTGAATCTTTTTTGTTTTTTCTTCTTATCTTGTCCATTTTAGACGATAAATCCTAATGAAAACTAGACATAAAATAAAAATTATTATAATTAAAATAATTATTATTTGTTGATGTAATAAGAAATCCTAATGAAATATATCAGAGCAACTATAATGCTTTGATTGTTTTTGAAATCATATTTATGGGAATAATTATTAAAAATTAAATTCCTAGCCCTTTCAATTTAAAATAAAAAAATCATCCTAGGCCGAAGTAGGTTGAAGTTTGGAGGGCCGTGGACCCATACTGCTTCCAATCTTTTCAAATTTATGGGCCGAAGCCCGAAGTGGGTTTTAGTATAAACTTTTTGTCTTTTTGAGATATTGAGCAAACTACAAATGGTGTTTGATATAAAACCAGAAACAAAGACTAGCTAAACCATTTTTTTATTAAAGCAATTGTTAAACATAATATTATTTTTGAAAAAAAAAAAAAACCACAAATACTCCCAGCTTTAATTGAACAAAACAGAAGAAACTAAATTGGGCTTTTCTAGTGCTTCGCAAATCTCTTAGTGCAAACCTCATACTGTTAATCCATCTTGGACTGGAGTAGAAAAAAAGAAATAAAACTCAATAAATAAATATTATATATAAAAATTCGGTTAACCGTAGTGAATCAGATCGAATCCTATAATTTAATGAATCCTATTTTTATCAGTTAATGACCGGTCCGAGTTTCAGAACATTAGATAACAGTATCCTATTTATTTATAAAAAAATTACTATTTTATTCATGTATTTTGTCATAAAAACATGACTTTACCTTTTTAAAGATATATAATTTTATCTATTTTTTATCTCTACCAGGCTGTTATATGAATTAATCAATTTTTTTACATTTTTTCCGTTACAGGAATAGTTAATAAAGTTTTGGCATAATATGAAAAACTAGTAATTTATCAACGGGGAAAAACATAAAGATTCACAAAATTATATAATAGAATAACAGAGGTAAAATTTAGAGATAAAATTATGCATTTCTAAAAAAGAAAGGAAGTGTTATTTATTATGAGAAAATATAGAAATAAAATCATAATTTTTTATTAATTGATTTATTTATTTTTGTTGTTTATTAAGGTTTTTTCTCTTTTTTTTTTTTCCTTATTTTTCATGGACCGAGGCAGTGACTTTAGTTATTATTTTATTGTTATTGGGCTTTTCTTTTTATTAGATGAGCTTAATTTTATGGCTTGAAAGCGTATCCCTTGTGACCTTTGTAATTAGACTAATGACTCTGACTTGTTCATAGGTTTTAAAGATCAATTAACACAACATCAATAATAGGAAGGCAACTTAATACAAACCCAAATTTCGATTCGGGTTTATTTATTTATTTATTTTTAATTGGAATCTGAAATGATAAATCCAACAGAGCAGTTCTGCCTTTTTCCATAAACTTTTTTCTTATTATTTAGAATTACTAAATTAGAATCTGAGAATGAAAATTTCAAGTCTTAACTATTGGAATATTAAAAATATTTATTGAATTATAATAAAATAATTTATAAAATTTAATTAAAGATGCTAAAATATTTATGTTGGAAAACTTTCATAATAGCCCCTATAGCAACATTCATATTTATAATTTATAAATTGCTTATTAGAAGCCTGAATTTGCAAAGCTTTACCACTCTAGGCCTCACTAGTGAACACAATGAGCATTTATCCGTTATTGGTATTTGGTGCTAAGCTCCGAATCGCTGCTTGAGCACGTTTGGAAATTTTTTTATTTTATTTTTAAAATTTATTTTTAAATATTTGATTCTGTTTTTATTACAATTTAAATATTATATTTAGAATAGAGATAAAAAAAAATTATATTTTTTATAATACTTTTTATGTTTGTATAATTTGATCGAATATAGTTTTTAAAAAATAAATTTTCAAATAGAATATATATAATTCAGCCTTTCAAAATTTTTAAATTTTACTTTTTGAAATTTATTTTTAAATAAAATGAACATATATAAGTGTGGGATGGCAAATAGTTGAAAATTTTTTATTTTAAAAATATATATAATATTTTATTGTTATATTATATATCTATATATATTGAAACATATTTATTAGGTAATGTATAGAATTACACGCATATAGTTATAAAGAATTTTAGATAAATGATGATATAAATTGAAATGAAGTGTGTGTATATACATACTGCTGTTTTTATTAATAAACCGTTATATTCACATTAATCTCGTAAGAATTTTTTTTAACATTATAAAAATTTAAATAATATAAAATAAAAATTATAATGAATATTAAAAAAAAGAGTATAAATGACAAGTGAACAATGATATAAACAATCGAACAAGTATGTATAACGAGTGTAGTCAATAAGCAACACATGTCATAAAAAAACTAGTTGATAATAAAAGAAAAAAAAATGCTTATTTTTATATTTATATTTAAACTCAAATAAATATTAAAATTTAAAAATATTGATCTCGTAAAATATTGAAAATTTTCAATTTTATTTATAAAATAGTGAACTTTTCAAGTGTTGCTTTCTTAAATTTTGAAAATTTAGGTTTAGTGAAATCATCTTTTTATATATATATATATATATATATATATATAATATATAGTGAATTTAATTTAAAATTCTAGGTGAATATTCCAATGTTCTTTTTTATATTTAGTGCCAATCAAACAACTATTTTTATTGAACACTTTCACTTTTAACAACTATTTAAACAGCTAATAGCTATCCGCTAACAGTTACTGCATAGCTAATAGCTATTAGAACAGCTAGTATGACCGAATAAACCCATAGTATTCTGTAACATAGCATTTTAAACTAACTTTTAGAGGTTAAAATAGCATTTTATAAAAAAGTTAACTCATGTAATGTCACGACCCGTTTCCATGGGCCGGACCGGTACTAGGGCCCAGGTAAGCTTAAGGCCCCCGAGGCCCGTAGTAAGCCTAAATTATCCAATATGTCTACCTATCTTTTCCAATTTCATCAAAACAGTAAACCCATATATAAACATCTGGCCCAAACTCAAATAACACATAATGTATAACCAGGGCCTATTCACAATAAATTATAATCACGTTATGGGCTTACTGGTTCACCTGCAGTTAATTACATAATATTTAATTTATAGTGTAGTGCTAACAATAATTCCAATATTAATACACAACCCTATAACTGCGGAGTCCAAAAATAATCTGATAACAGAATAATTTATACATCCAAAATTAAATAACATGAATATAAAGTTTACATTTGTAACTCTGCAGAGAAGATTGCAGAGCTTCAGCCGAATCAGCTGCTTCCTAGTACCTGGAAGGTTTGTTGGGGAGGGGTGAGTTTTGCAACTCAGTGAATAATAATAAATAATACACACCACATACAGTCAAGCAAAATGCACCATAATATACTGAATGAACACACAACAGTCAATCATATGACATTACATCAGCACCCACAAACAATATCACCTTCAAATAATCACATCACGTGGAAATTAGTCAGTGGCGTCACCTAAACCCCCGACGAGCCGTCCTCTCAAACAGGCCATCCTCTCAAACATGTGCACTCGGGGAGCCAATCCCCCATATCTGGCCGACCAGTCTAATCCTCACTTGACCAGTCCTCTCAATATTTTATTTTACATTCTCTCTTTTCTTTTCCATATCATCAACATCATTTCATCAATTCATCAGGTGCACACCGGGGCGCCGATCTCCCATTTACCCGGCTAACGGTCCAATTTCATCAGTTCATCAGGATCCATATTTATCGACCGTCCTCACAAACCCAGGGTGACCCACTTCATCCCAACTCCACACAAACAGAGCACAGTATATACACAGCACAAATAATCAAACAATTCATTTATCATAATACACCAATTTCATCCAAATGCACAATTATGCATAAGTATAATTATAGTGATCATAACATAATATATTTGAGAAAATACAATATGTAAATATATAAAAATGTAATGTTATGCAAATGCAGTGTTGACATGCATTATTTATTATTACTCACAGTGATGGAGAGCGAAGTTCTAGCTTTGATTCTGTCCTGAAGGAGTACTAGATGGACCCGGGCGATCTACGCAAAATTAGAACGACACAAAAGAAAATAATTCTATCAGACAATATTTCTTTACCACTCTAAGAATTTTATTTTATATTCTACATTTTTTTCTACGTAAATAAATCTCGATATTTAATTAACTAACATTACTAACATTAACTTAATTAAACTAATTAACTACAAATAATACAATTAAGTTCATTAACTTATATTACTAAAATTAAATTAATCAACTAAAATTATTAAAATTAAACTAACTAAAATGACTAAATTTAATTAACTATCATTAATAAAATTAAATTAATTAACTAAAATGTATTTAAATTAATTTATACCCCAATATAATTTTTTTTGTCGAATTTCTGCTAGATCGAAAATTTCCACGCGTGCCGGATCGGAGAGCAGTAGCTGTTGGTGGTCGGAGGCACGCTAGAGCGGCGGCAGAGGCGTGATCCGGTGGTCAGAGGCTTGCTGGAGCTGCTGCAGGCCGGCGATGGCGCGACAAGATGGAGGAGGCGCTGCTGTGATGGAGATCCACTCGAGCTGGTGCTGCGTGCGGCTGCGACTGGCGTGGCGCTGGAGCTGCGTGCGGCTGCGACCGGCGTGGCGCAGGTGTCGGTGGTTCACTTCCCTGCTGTTGCTGGCTGAGGTCGACGCAGGCGCAGTCACAGCAAGAAAGAAGAAGAGAGGAAGAAGAAAAGGGAAAGAAAGAAAGAAAGAAGAAGAAGAAGAAGAAGAAGAAGAAGAAGAGGAAGGAGGAGGCGCGGTGGCTGTGTCGGTGGAGTAGAGGTGAGGCGCTGGTGAGGGTGAGGAGTAGAGGTGTAGTGCTGGAGATAAAAAAAAAAAGAAAGGGAATTTTCTAGATGGTTTGGGTCGAATCGGTTTGATTCGGTTCGATTCGACCCAAATCTTTGATTTTCAATTGGTTTTCAGCTTTTTCAATCGGTTTTCGGTTCAGTTTCTCACAGTGTTCGCATTAAAATATTGAAATAAATTTCCAGGCTGTCGGTTTATTAAATTTAATTGAAAAAATCTTTGAAAATAAAAATTCGGGTTGTTTCATGTAACTTTTGGCTTTTAGGGTCTGTTTGGCAAAATTAGTTGTTTTGATAGCTGTTAACTATTTTAGTAGTGTCTTATTAGCTGTTTGAGTAGTTTTTCATAAAACGCTAAAAGCTACACGTTATATGAGTTAACTTTTTATAAAACACTACCTTAACCTCTAAAAACTTGTTCAAACATTATATTACCAAACATTATAAAAAATCGAGTTTTGCATTTTGACTGGTCAAAAAGCTAAAAATTACTTAAAATGTTATTGCCAAACACAACTTTCGCATTTCATGAAAAGCTACTCGAACAGCTAATAGCTACCAAAACAGCTATTTTTGTCGAACAGAACCAATTTCTAATCCGGTTCTAAAAAAAGAATTCAGGGGTTATGAACTTGAATAAAATTTAATTTTTTTCCACATAAATGCATGCAATAGACAAAGGGCTTGTTCGACAATTTTTTTCCACATAAATGTAGTAGCTGTCAGCTGTTAATGGTTAAATATTAGCTGTTAATGATTAGTTGTTTATATACCGGTTTAAAATAAAAGTGTTCAATAATAATAAGTTTTTGATTAACTGTTTAATATAAAAAAAAACAAAAAAGGATAAGGTCACAGAGAACAAGATAAAGATAAGTGATGGCATAAGCTTGACAAGTTTAATGAAATATTGTTTCAAACTCTAAAAATTAGGATAGATATGACATTACCGAACACAATAATTAATTAAAATATTATTTTAACTAAATGAAAATATTAAACACTACTTCAATCGAATCTTGACAAATAGAGCCAAACTCAAAGTTTAGTGGCTGAAATTTAATTAAAACTTGTTTATATTTTTAAAAATATACAACTACTAACTCTCAAAGTCATTACCTTTGTTGAAGATTTTATTTGGTATTGATATATTTTCTTACAAAATATAACAAATCAGGTGCTAGAAATGAAACATAAACGCTTGACAAATAAGATACCACTGTTTCTTCTTTGGTTGGAAGCAGAGATTCTTTACATCCACAGTTTCTTCTTTTTCTATCTCTGGTGCACAAATAACTTCCAGAGTTGTAAGACCTGATGTTAAGAGGTGCTCTGCGGCTGGCTTTCATCGTTTTGTTATCAAGAAAGTACAGGAAGGGAAGGATACCGTCACTCAATTGCTGCGATTTTAAACAACCGCCCCTTTCCTTTGCTTCTAATAACAAGAAGACAAACTTCTATTTATGCCCGAGTCTAGCAGTTGCATTAGTGTAGACAGTAAAAACTATGAAAGTGCACATTCACGCCGCCTCCTGACAAGCTCCAACCGGAACGGAAGGCCGCCGGGGTCGATGACAAGGAAGCGCGATTAACGCCGGATAGGGCTCCGCTCCAACGACTAGTTTCATGGTGGGACCAGACTGAGGTTTTACTCTCTTCTTTTTTCTTTTTTTGTTTTTGTCATTCAACAAAAAAAAAAAAAAAAAAAAAAAAAAAAAAAGGATACAATGAATGATGGAGAGCCCCAACGACTAGTTTCATGGTGGGACCAGATTGAGATTTTCCTCTCTTCTTTTTTTGTCAATCATTAAAAAAAAAAAAAAAGTGTAATAAGGAATGATGAAGAAGCTTCAACGCACTATGTCCAGGCCGTAATGACTAGTCTTTCTTGCGGACCCATTTTGAGAATCGTCTTCTTTTGTGTCGGTCAATTAAAATACATAAAGAAAAATTGAATGATGAGAGCACTGTACTTGTCCCTTTGACTCAATTCAAATAAATATACCCCTTTAAAACACTCTTGCGCTATGCATGTTAATCTTCTTGCATTTGCATGAGCGCAATTATGTCACTCAACACTCTCTCTTCTACCACACACAGTCTCGCAAATCTCTCTCTTGTGGATGATGAAGACTTCATCGAGGATGCTCCTCGAGTTGAAGCTACGCAGATTGATGCGCCATTGGCATTGGTTGGGAGATTCCTTACCGACCGACGGATCAACTTTCCTGCCATGAAATCAACTCTGGCTAGCATATGGCAGCCTGGCCGAGGTGTTAACATCTCAGAGATTGATACCAAGATCTTCCTATTCCAATTCTTTCATAAAATTGATTATAATAGAGTTTTGAATGGGGGCCCCTGGACGTTCAACAATAACCTGCTACTTATAGCAAAGGTAGATCAAGGCCAGGACCCAGGTTCAGTTGAATTGCACCATGTGGACTTTTGGGTGCAAGCTCACAAGATCCCAACTGGGATGGTGTCTGAGAACTTTGGGATGCAGATTGGGAACTTCATTGGCCGGTATGTATCCTACGACCAGTCAAACAATACGGTTGGGCCTCGGAGGTATATGAGAATCAGGACTACAGTGGATGTTCGTCAGCCCCTCAAGAGGTGGAAGAAGTTCAGGAATAAAGATGGGAATGTCTTTCAGGTTGAATTCATGTATGAGAAGCTAACAACTCTATGCTTTATTTGTGGCCATCTTGGGCATTCAGAAATGGTGTGTGAGTCCCTTTTTTCTACACCAGAGGAGGAGATTGAGCGTGGCTGGGGGCCATGGCTACGAGCTCCGATGAGACAGTTGGGATGGGGCTCTGATGACAATCGGTGGCTGCGTGACCAGCATGGAAATCTCCTGGATTCGAGACCTACGGCTCAAGCAAAGACTTCAGACATGACAGGAACACAAGATCATGGCAAAGCTGTATTGGTGGATCCGATTAGAACTGAGTTGGATCCCAATGCTCTTGAAGATGCTATTTCAAATACTGTGGAAGGAAACAAGCGGGCCAGACATGCAAATACTCTTCACATGGTAACCCTAACTACTCAAACCCAAAACGGTATTGATTCCTCACCACCTTCTACTTCAGCCATGCAAATTGATCCAAACATACACAGCAGTGATGGAGCATCTTTAGTTAGCACCTCAGTTAAAGCGGCGAGCCCTAGTACTCAGGGCCGCCGAGAGCCATGACGTTCCTATGTTGGAACTGCCGAGGGATGGGCAACCCTCGGGCAGTGAGTGCTCTAAAGGATCTTGTTCGTGCAAATAAGCCCATGTTCTGCTTCCTTATGGAGACAAAAGTAGCTTCCTCTTATGTTAAAAAATTAAGTTTGCAGTGTGGTTTTTCCTCTTCTTTTTCAGTTGATTGTCTTGGTCGAAGTGGTGGTTTAGCTGTCTTCTGGAATAATAATTTGAATGTTGATTTTTATTCTTACTCCCCAAATCACATTGATATGCAAATAACTTATGGACCACATACTTGGCGAATGACATGTGTATATGGGTTCCCTGAACATCATAGGAAGCCAGACACCTGGACTCTCCTTAAAACTCTAGCTAACCAACACAACCTTCCTTGGCTTCTTATGGGTGACTTTAATAATCTACTTGCGGATGATGAGAAGATAGGGGGCCACCCTTATGAGCTACGTAATCTTGAGGGATTTCGAGAAGCGCTGGAGGTGTGTCGGGTTTCCGATCTTGGTATGATAGGGTATCCGTTTACATGGCGGTCTGGTAGGGGACGTAACAAAATTGAGGAAAGATTGGACCGTATGGTGGCTTCAGATACATGGTCTTGTTTTTTCCCAAATGCGTCGGTTCACAACTTGATTAGTGGCACATCGGACCATTCTCCATTATTGCTTTTATTGGGCACTGCCCTAAGGACTAAAAGAAAAATTAGCTTCAGGTTTGAAAATGCATGGATTGGGGAGCCTAACCTTGACGAGACTGTTATTCATAATTGGACCCGAGGAGCCCACGGTGATGTGATGGGTAAACTCCAAGCTTGCAGAGCTGGGTTGCGAATTTGGGGACGTGACGTACGCAGTAAGTTCCTTAAAGATATTAAAATGCTTAAAACCCAACTTAATGGCTTTCGAATCCACCAACAGAGTGACAACTCAGAGGAGTACTTTCTAATACAAAAGCAGCTTGGTGATTTGCTTCTTAAAGAAGAGCAGTACTGGAAACAGCGATCAAAAATATTCTAGCTTGCTCATGGGGATAAAAATACCAGGTACTTCCACTCCTCTGCTTCCTCCCGTAAAAAATTAAACTATCTTCCAGGTATCCGAGACTCGAGAGGTGACTGGAAGGAAGAACCGAGGGATATGCATACTGTGTTCCTAGACTACTTTACTACACTATTTACGGCCACACCTATCCAGTGTAGTCCTGTTCTTGAGCATGTTAATTCTCGGGTCACTGAAACTGATAATGATAATCTTGTGGCCCCTTTCCTTGATGAGGAGTTTCGATCGGCGGTATTTCAAATGCACCCGGACAAAAGTCCTGGCCCTGATGGGTTCAATCTGTGTTTCTTTCAGAAATTTTGGTCAGTTGTGGGTTCAGATGTTATTACTAGCTGTAAACGGTGGATTGCAAACGGCTCTTTTCCTAATCTGGTGAATGAGACCACCATAGTGCTAATTCCTAAAACTGATAAACCTGAATTTGTGAAAGAGCTGCGGCCAATTTCCTTATGTAATGTCTTGTACAAGATTGTGGCAAAGGTATTAGCTAATCGGATGAAGCATGTCCTGCGGAAAATTGTCTCCCCATCTCAGTCTGCTTTTGTACCTGGGAGGCTAATTACAGACAATGTAATTCTTGCCTTTGAAACAATACATTCTATGAAAAGCCGTGGGAGGAGTCAAGAACAAACAGCAGCCCTCAAGATTGATATTAGTAAGGCATATGATCGAGTTGACTGGTCTTATTTAAAAGCTATAATGACAAGACTTGGGTTTTGTTCTGAATTCGTTCAGCTGATTATGATGTGTGTTACGTCGGTCAGGTATCACGTTCTTGTTAATGGTGAAAGTGTTGGTCCTATTACTCCATCTCGTGGGTTGAGACAAGGGTGCCCTCTATCCCCGTACTTGTTCCTACTTTGTTCTGAGGGGCTTTCAACTTTACTTATGCATGCAGAGGCAGTAGGATCACTCCATGGGGGTCGTATTTGTCGAGCTGCTCCGAGGTTGTCTCATCTTTTATTTGCTAACGATAGTCTGTTCTTCTTTAAAGCTAAGGCAGAAGAAGCTACAGCGGTTGCACATATCTTAAAACAGTATGAAGCAGCATCAGGACAGGGTGTGAACTTACAAAAATCAGGGGTTTTTTTCAGTTCTAATGTGGAAGTCTCGGTTAGAGAGCAGATTATCAATATTTTGCAAGTTTCTCAACCCTTAAACCATGGCAGATACCTAGGACTTCCTTCCCTAGTTGGACGAAACAAGAAGGCAGTCTTCTCCTTTCTTCGAGATAGATTGAGAAAGACCATTTCTCGATGGAGCCACAGATTCCTCTCTAAGGCGGGAAAGGAAGTAATGATTAAAACTGTAGCTCAGGCGATTCCATCCTACTGCATGAGTACCTTCCTTCTCCCTACTTCCCTCTGTGACGAACTACAAAGAATTATGAACTCTTTTTGGTGGGGTACACAAGATCCGAGCGGTAAAGGAATTAATTGGCTCTGTTGGGACCGAATGTGCGTGGGAAAGACTATGGGCGGCCTTGGCTTCCGACATCTCTATTCCTTTAACATTGCCCTAGTTGGCAAACAGATTTGGCAACTTGTCTCCGAACCAAATACTCTTCTATGTTCTGTTCTCAAAGCAAAATATTTTTCGGGGGGGAATGTTTTGGATGCGCCCCTAGGGCATAATCCCAGCCTTATATGGAGGAGCATGGTCTCGGCTAAGTCACTTCTCAAACAAGGGTATAGATGGAGAATTGGCAACGGTTCAAGTGTTAACATTTGGCATGACCCGTGGTTACCAAATGATACTGATTTCTACCCACGTAGCCCTATTGTCCCTGGCTCTGAGCACCTGTCAGTTGGAAATCTAAGGATGCTTAATGGTTGGAATGAGGATTTAATTGCCAGACTGTTCCTTCCAGAGGAGGTGTCACAGGTTCTATCTATCCCGTTTACTCGGGCTACCCAGGCAGATACACTAATATGGAACTTCTCTACTTCAGGGGAATATCTTGTTAAATCAGGCTACAAGCTTGTCCTGCCTAATTTTGTGGAACCTGAAGCAACTGCAACTTCGCCAATTTGGGCTAAATTATGGCAATTAGATTCCCCACCGAAGGTTAAGCACTGGCTGTGGCGAGCGTGCCGAAATATTCTACCAACAAAATCTATACTATTTGGCAAGCGGATTACAGAGGATGACCATTGCCCTTTTTGCGGTGAAATCGAGAAAACAATGCACGTGCTATTCCACTGTGAGAAAGCTCGACTGTGTTGGCCGTTAACAGGGATTCCGTTGGATGGATCAACCACTAGTTTTAATGATACTTTACTGGGGTTTATTGATCGGCGCAGTAACGACCAATGCTTGTTATTCGGTGTCTTGTGCTACTTTCTCTGGTTTGATAGAAATCGGCGAGTATGGCAACAAACTAATATTGCTCCTTACAACATTGTCACGGCTGCTACCAGCTTTCTCAGAGAATGGCAGAACGCGCAGATTGAACGAAGCAATCCCTCTGTATCGTCGGCTTCAGTTCCGACATGGGCTCCTCCTCCGACTGGGATTGTCAAATGTAACGTTGATGCAGCTGTCCATATGACTGAGGGTCGTTCATCGTATGCTGGCCTTGTCCGAAATGAAGCTGGACAGTTCTTGGTAGCTTGCACGGGTCATTTTACGGGAGTATTAAAACCTCACATCGCTGAAGCCATCGGCCTTAGGGAGGTTTTATCTTGGTTGCTCACGAGATCTATTAGTAGGGTTCTAGTGGAAACAGATTGTTTGCGCCTGTTTCAAGCTGTAACTACCAGGTTTGATTATTATTCCGACTGGGCACCAGTGCTAGCAGAGATTAAACAATTGCTGTCTCAAATACCATTTAGTGAATTGGTTTGGGTTAGGAGGCAAGGTAACAAGCCTGCACATGCTCTTGCTCGTGTGGCATGTTTACATCCTTGTTTCCGTCTATGGGACTCGACTCCCCATTGTATTGCAACTCTTATTCCTGAGGATTTATTATAAATATATACTCTTATTTGCTTTCAAAAAAAAAAAAGTCATTACCTTTATTTATTTATTTATTTTTGTCAATATTAAAAGTGTGACCTTTTTGTCTTTTGATATATTGACCAAACTACAAAAAGGGTTTGACATAAAACCAGGAAAAAAAAAAAAAAAAAAAAAGCTAAACCATGGCTTTCATTAACGCAAGATAAATAGAGTACACTTTCACATTGCTAACCACAATAATTTAATATTTTAAAAAAAACACACAATTATTGCCATAGCCAAGCTTTAATTGAACATAAGATAACAATCAAATGTGCTAAAAGAGAAGAAATCCGAAGATCGAGGAAGGTAGTGTCGAGCAATTATGCTATTCGAGGGCCAGCCCAGAAGTTTAACGATCCTGTAAAAAACGTTTTTCTAGTGCTTTGCAAATCTATTATCCATCTTGGACTGGAGTAGGAAAAAAAAAATCAAAAGTCAATAATGCAGTACAGAAATATTGCACCGGACGACCGAGTAAACCGATGACTTATCAACAAAATATGTTTCAAACGTAACATACCCCCTTGCATACCTAAACCTTCCAGTCCCAGAAACTACAGAAAGCTCTCTAACGTTATCAAATTGCTTACTAATGCCTTGAATCTGCAAAATGCTGCCACAATAGGCTGTATTAGTGAACAAAATTGATATGGAGACTTGTGAGTTAATTCCATCCAAGCTTGCTGTTGCGTACATGCCTTGAGCTCGCCCAACTTGAGCAGAGTTAATATCAGGAGTTTCAGTTATGGGATCATCGGTGACTAAGATTGTTCCAAATTGCGTAAATGACAAATGCTTGCCTGGTATGCCTGCAACTGCAACAACTGTAGCATTGGGACCGGTTGAGAAACCTTGCAAATATATTGTCATCTTTGTTTCTCTTAACCCTGCAGCATTAGCTAAAGTAATTGCCAACAGTAAGATGGTTATGAATATAAGTTTTGTGGAGGAAAAGTTGACAGGTCTTTTTCTCGTAGCCATATATGAGTTATGGTGAATTATAGAATAGAGGGTTTTATGTAAAATTCGTTACTTTTAGCTAGTTGGTGTTTATAGACAATTTCCTTCCATATTGAGTTCTATTTATAATGGGGGAGAGAGAGAGAGAGAGAGAGAGAGAGAGAGAGAGAGAGAGAGAGAGAGAGAGAGAGAGAGAGAGAGAGAGAGAGAGAGAGAGAGAGAGAGAGAGAGAGAGTTGAGGAAGTAATTTATATATGAATTTACTAATATATATTATTGAGCTATTAATATATATATGAATTTAATTATTGAGAATGTTGGGAAAAGTACAGTAGGATCCCCGTGGATTGCGAAATCCAATTAGTCATACATGTCTTTTTAAAATGAATTAAAATATCTTTATAGTTTACCTCCGTCAGACTATAAGGTATTTCGTCCAATTTTTACATTTTTTCTGTTAAGTACCTTATGAAATGACAAAAATACTCTTTTTATTTTTAAAAGTATAAAGATAAACTAGTTATATTTTTCAAACCATAGGGATCGTACTGTAATTTTTTTGATATAATATTTTAGTATCTCTCATTTGACCTTTATGTTTTCTTATTGACTTAACAGAAAAATATAAAAAATGAACAGAATAACCTAATAATATAAGAGAAGCAAAATATAAAAATAAATTAATATATTTTTTAAAAAATAAAGACAAAATAATTATATTTCATAAACCACAGGAAATGTATTCCTATGATGTAGTTTTCCAAACTGAAAAGTTCAAGACGAAATAGGAGAAACCGATTTATTTTCTTGAGAAGAATGAATCACGTGGCAATAAATATATAGATATAGTAATGACATCTTCTAATTTTTCTTGATGAGAGATTGTTCTGTATATATTTAAATATATATCTATATATATGTACATGTGTATGTATATATAGAGAGGGAGATATGGTCACGGGCAATGATAATAAGATAGCATTGAAACTTTAGTAATCCAGCCAAGCCAGATCCCAAGTATCGCATTTTTATGGCTTTACTACTTCACATGCTATATTTATTGGGTCTACGCATGCCATCGGCTGATTGTGAATTGAAATTGTACGGTAGATGAATTTAAATTGCACTAGAATTGTGAGTTTAAAGTTTTAAATAGGAATAGGCGGTTTTGGTCTGTTTCAAACCAAAAATTTTTCTATTTTTATTTTTAAAATGATAATCACGTAGGTTATTCTATATATCTTTAAAAGTCTTAATAATTTTTTACTACATAGTATACTTTAATTTTATTTTTTTTTTTTGACAATCCACTTTACTTTAAAAGTTAAAAATCTAAACAATAAAACAGTGAACAAAAAAAGAAGTATTTAGTCTAATCTTTTATTGTTTTTAACTTTTTTTTTTCTTTTAAATTGTTTACTAAGTTCAAAATTATATTCTTTGAAGTATTTTTCAAAATTTTCTAATAATTTATTTAATTAATAACATTTAGACAAAATAAAATGATAATTTATTTAATTATTTTGTGAAATTAATTAATTTTATTCTTATACGAGTATAAGCGTTTTAAATTTTATTTTAAATAAAATTTACAATATTATTTAAACTCATATTAATATTTTCAAAAAAAAAGACTTAACATTAGAACAGATTTTTTTTAAAAAAAATATCTATCGTTGAAAACCGTGATCAGAACCATAGGTTCATCAAAACTACACTAGAATCGACAGTTTAAGGATCAATTCAGATTTAATATTTTAAAAATTTTAATCCGGTGGTTCAATAAACCAGCCATGACTAATTGGGTCACTGACTTGCTATTCTTATTTTTTTTGTCTTATTTTTTCTGGTAAACATATCCAATTTAGTTTTTTATTTATTTTACAATTATCTCCGAAAATGAAATTTTAAATTAATTGCACTTATAGTTAAAATAGATAGATTACAACAATAACCAACCTTAAAGGTACTGTCGTTTATTAAGATGCCACTTCTTTTCATTTAAATTTTGTGCTTTTCATTTTTTTTCCTTAAAAAATAAATACATCTTATTTGTTTAACATTATTTATTTTTTCTTTAGATTTTAGAAAAATCAGTTTTTAAAACGAAAAACAAATTTTATGAACATGTAATTGTATGTTATGTTTTTAATTCTACAATGTTCCTTTTTTATAAGATTTATCTTAATAAAAATGCGTTCACACATTTAATGAGTTGGATTAGATTAAAAAAAAAATCATTGATCTGCACATGATTTAGATACTTTAAATCGATAACTCAACCTAACCCAATAATGTCTAATTTGATCCAAATAATTTTTGCATCAATTTAGGAATAAAACTTAATTTTGCAATCAATTTACCAAAAAAAAAAAAAAAAAACTCTAAATCACCGTTGAGGTTTGGGGTAAAACCAATTTTTAAGCATCATTTTTAAAATTCCACATTTAATAGTAGCCTTTTAACCACCAACAAGAACCATTAATCATTAATCTTGAATGACTAATTGCAAGCATTGAACCAAATTGGTACTCAATCACACTGCTGTAACTTCTATTCCGGCTTTAAAGAAGAATTCAGGGGTTAGAAATAATGTCCTTCCATTAAATAAATTGGAACGATTTATGAAATTGGGTAAAATTTGATAAAAGAAGCAAAATTCAAAATATTTGAAATCATTAACCTAAAACAAATACCACCTCCGTCTCAAACAAATAGTCCCATTTTTTTTTTTCACACAAATTAAAAATAAGTAGTTAAATTAATTCAACCATAATATTCATCCTTCTTTTCCATATGTATCCCTATATTACTAACTTTTTGATTAATGATTATAGAGTTTTTCAATAAAAAATTAATCTCAACACATGTTTCAATTACTTTATATTACATTATATTTATATTTGACTAAATTTTTAGTAATTCTATGTATATTAATTATTGGCACAATATACCATAGAAAAGTTAACAAAACGACCATTTCTAGAAATAGATATGAGACTTATTATTTTGGGACAGCCATTATGGAAAGTGTGACTATTTTTATTTTTATTTGGAATGAGTATTTAGTCCAACCATCCCACTAATTGATTTACTAAACAAAATTATAGACAGCTCATACAAAAACACAACATAGACTTCAAAAGCTCATTAGATAGCTGAAGCACACTAATAAGTAAACCAGACAACAATATCCAATCCTCAGACTTGCTGTAAGGAGGTAAAAAGTTTAACTATACTTTCAGGTTACCAGTCTCTTCTCCAGGGCTTTCATCTACTCTGAGTTCCCATTTTTCACATCCTCAAATCCCCGGCTTTGTTTCTTAGCAGCCTCCATTGCCTTCCTCAGTAAACGTAGTTCCCTAATGTAATGGTGCAATCTATCTATCATCAATGACAGGAATAGCAAGAATCCTGCAGAAAAATTATTTGTGTTTAAATCAATACGGAGCTTTTAGCAATATACCAATATATCCCTTATGATGATGAGAATTACCAATTCCAATCAAACCTTCAAACTGTAAAAGACCATACTGTATCAACATATAAAATCCAACCAAATATAAAATTTTACATACAATGCCGCTTTCTGAAACTGGTGCACAAATGCAAGACTCCAACTCTTTTTCTTTCCATTTTGGCAACAAGAGTTTGTACATATTAAAATAAAATATATAATACTATACTAGACTGAGAAACCATCTTTTGAAGAAGGTAAACTTTAGCAGAAAAGTATTTCAAGTAATTTGTAAGGTGCTCTTCCGCAATTAATTGAGCAGTTTAGAAAATGTTGAGTGCCAACCATCTCTGGACAACAGAAAATTTGTTATAGAAATTTCTTTTATGAAATTCCAATAATAATGCAAGTGCCCAGAATAAAAATTCAGTAAATCAATATGTCAAGTGTTGTTACAAGCATGCATAACAAAGAATATCCAAGAATACCAATTCTCTCAAACAAAGTCATTAAAGAGTTGCCATACTGCAGATTCCCTGTTTGTATAAAAACAACAGCATCAAAATGTAACAACAACACTTCAGCATGAATTAGTGAGTTGAAACCGTTAACAAGATGCTGAATCCATCGGCATGCGTTAAATTCAGTTGAACTAATGACCAGATCAATGACATTGTAGTAGTAAATCAGATCTTGCTGCAGCAAGAGGCACCAAGGAACAACATAAATTCAATCTATGAAATCTATCCTTTTCTTCTAATCACCAAATTTATTTGGAAGTATTAGTCCATAATCTGAATAGGTTGCAGGATTCATTGTGAATACGGATGGAGTGTTCTTATCCTTTAGATATTCTGTTCTTTCTTATATGTACTCTTTTTTTAATCTTTTCATGAAGCACTTGGATGATTTTCTACTCTGATTTCACGACTTCAGGGGATTCTTTGATCAACCGTAGAAAGAAAACCATGCAGACTGGTGAATTCTTCATCCATCTTAACATACAGAAAGCTCAGATCATATTTTGCTTTTGTTGTCTCCCTATCCAAAGCTTCTCCAAGAAAAACAAAATAAATCTGTAATAACAGTCTGCATAGATCTCATGAAAGCAATCTTCTCCAGTACAATAACAAATAGAAGGTGAATTTTTGTTAGTTTTACTAGCTATCAGATCTTACCAACTTTTCTAATATCTGAAAAATTTACCCGTGACCTCCCTTTTTAAAGGAAAGCTCTAAGCCCTTTGTTACAAAGAGAGTGAGGGTGTCTCAGAGAGAGATTGTCATATTACTAGTCTTAAGCTAGCTAAGAAAATGAATCGGGTACACTAAAGGCAGAAACCTCACATGTTTTGCTGTGAACTCTGCCTCAAAGTTGCGCTCTTCATAATTCTTGATATAAATCTCAACTCTGAAAGATTATAGGTCCCATGGTAAATGCTGAAAAAGCACTAAACATCTTAGCAACAGCATCTTCCGCGATGTTATGGTAATTGGATCTAACATTTGACCTTGAAAAAAGTAGTTTGAAGTTAAACATGCTCAAAAAGTCAAGCACCCTCCCAACCTGAACCATAAAAGATCTAAGCATTGCAAGGGTTTTGTGCCCAGTCCTAGACCTCCCGCATGATTAGGATTTGAACTTCCTAGTGGCCCAATCTGCCCTCCCCACAACCTAATCAACACCTCCCTCCTAAAAACAAAAACAAAAAGAAAAAAAAAAAGAAATAATTTTATTTTCTATGGTTACACAACAGGTAATTTGAGAAATAGTACATGTATATTTCTAGCGTGGGCAATGACTTCAATTGCATATCCACGCATAAGTTACCAACACTAAAATTGCAATCAAAATATCATCCACCTTTTCTCCTCAATTTAGCAACCAGCCAAAAAAAAAAAAAAAAAAAAGTTAAGTATGAAAAATGAATTAAGAAGAATCTAAAAAGAGTAGTTGCTTTATCACACTTACTGTAATGTACACTTCAACCCATGAAATGAATCTGACCTATTTACATCAAACACTGAAGCAGTACCTACATTATCACGACAGGATTACATCTGCAAACCTAACACACCCAACACCTCAAGATAAATTCCAGCAAAGTACATTGTTACAAACACAGGCACTAACAGATGGAAATATGATTCAACAATGACGCCATGACAAATACAAGCTAAGCTACCAGTGACAAACACAACATAGGCCCATTATTAAGATAGGACTCCATCAAACAGTTTTTGCAATGAGATAAAACACTGTTTCCCAAACGGCATGCCAAAGCCCCATACAGCTCAATTCTCCAACTAGACTGACAAAAAAAAAAACTCATATTCAACCAAATTACATGAAATATTTAAGAAAAAGCATCTATCTTCTTCTCAGGTTTCAAATTAAAGAAAAATAAAATAAAAGTCAGACATTTGTGTGCATAGCCCAGTTCAGACAAATTTTCACAACATTCGAAACCACAAAATTAACACCCTTAAAAAGCCAGCTCAATATATTTGCAAGAAACCGAACAAAAAATAACAAATCAAACACATATCACAACATATGGTATAGCAAAATTTTATAAAGCAAAATATAGGTCAAAAGAATTACCCATGAGAGAGGCTTCAAGCATGTGTCTAGCCATGAGAACCTGGTCGGTGGGATTAGGAGCAGCTTCGATACTACGGTTCTGGATCTCAAACATACTGTATAGACTAGACAACAGCACAATGAAAACAGTCCCGCCAACGGTCTTAACCATAACAGGTCCCCTGCCTTGCTTGACCCGATCCAAAGTCAAGATCACAAGCTTTCTCAAAGGGGTTTTGAATAAGAGCGTCAAAATCAGAGCCATTTCGGCAAAGATTACGGTGTAGAGAAGCTGTATCATCTTCTATGATTCTTCTTTTTCTACAAGAGAGAGATGAAATGAATGAGAATGGCAGTTTTGAATTTGATATACAGAAAAACAGGGTGCAGAGTAGTTACAGACATGGACTTACTATACCTTCCTCAAGGGCGTGGACGCGTAGTTGTGGTTTGGGGCTTTTGGGGTACCGAGTCGGAGGGTGAGCATTCGATGGATGGATCCAAATCAAACCGAACCAGTAAAAATTAATTAATTTGATGTATTTTTAAAATTTTTAACTTTTGTGCTAGTAAAAATTAAAACGTACATTTAAAAAATTTTCTATTTCTCGGAGAAGTCGGAACAACCTTTTCTATTAAATTAAAAATTCCGCATCATAAAAGCGGCTGATGTTGCCAATTCAAAAGTCCTCTCCCCTGCCCACGTGGATGGCTTAGGACCGTCAAGCTTGCAGTTAGTAGGTGTGAAATCGCAATAATAAATTACTAAAGAGTATTGATAAATCTTACTTTGCATTTATGCAATTTTTTGAAGGGAACAAAGTTCAATTTGTCACTTAAACTTAGAAGTAATGCCTTTTCAGTTTATTTATATAGACAAAATTTTTATTTTTCCCTTCTATTTATATAGATAAATTTACTTAATTTTAACTATGACCAAAGTAAAAACTATAATTTACCTTGATTTGCTTTATCTAAAGTACCAATTTTTAGAAAAACAAGAAAGTGACATACAAAATTGAAATATTGAAATTAAATATGGTTGACTAACCAATTCATAGCCGTATTATCTTTCTCTCTTCGTTTTAAGCAAAATTGCATGCATTTAGAAATTTTGCACACATTTACTTAACAAAAACTACTGCTTATTTTTTTATATATACAGTTAGAAACACTAAAAAAAAAAAATTGGTTTTTAGCGATTGACGCAATGCGGCTCGACAACCGCCCATGACGGACTCTTATTGTGAAACCTTTGCAATATTAATGACCGATTTGACTACTACTAGTGATAGACTTACCGACAGAATTAACAACCGACTTGACATCATCGCTCTTTTTTGCGCCTAGTATCGACGCCAACCAGAGCTATAGACTAGTGACTACTCAGCGGCCGATCCGGCGAACGATGGAATATCGACCCATATATATTATGTCGCTATATTTGACGGGAATTAATACTGACCGATTAGCAATTAGAGTGCGACAGTTCCAATGACCAAAATTCTATATTTATTAGCAATTAATTTTACACCATAACAACGAAGGTTATTTGCCATGTTAATTAAAATAGCGACCGATCTGGTCCGCCGTTAAATTTTAGGGTGCTTTAGTCTCCTTTCTCTCTCGCGCGAGACTGATTTCAAAATCAATCTCACGCCTCTCTCCCTCTCTATAGTCAGTCTCCCTTTGTCTCACTCTGTCACCAGTCAATAGAGTCGCCGCTGCCGTCCAACAACACCACAGGTAAGTGATTTGTTTTTTATTTTTTTATTTTCGTTAATTAATAGCAGCAACTGTTTTGTTTTTTGTTTGCATTTTATTTTTATGTCGAATTTGTTTGTTGTTTTTTTGATTAGTTGATTGTTTGTTTATTTTATTTTGTTAATGAATCGGCAGCTACCATTCATTATTTTGGTTTTGTTCTTGTTTATAATTTGTTTGTTGTTTGTTTATTTTGGTTAGTTGTTTATAGTGTTTTTCATGTTTTGTTGTTTAACTTTTGTATGTAAAAATTCTGACTTTGAACTAATAATGAATTAGTTTGTTGTTTTTTTTTTTTTCATTTTTAGAAGATTAGTTTGTTAATAGAATGATTTGTCAAAACGCGTTTTTTTTGTAGTGAAATAAAAAATGCGTGTCATAATAATATATGTACATTACTTTGACGTAAAAACACCTACATTTGCAATATTTGAGCACATATTTTTATTATCCAAAAGATGATTTGAAGCAACGTTTTACGAAGACAACTAGTGCACTTTTTAAACAAAAAGACCATTTTTTTTTGAACTACTAAATGTCATTAAATCCTTTAAAGCATATGAAACTATTATCACATGGCAAATATTTTCACAATAGGATGTTATTATTGTTGCTACTTCCTTCAATATTTCTGCATCAACTTCAATTACCATTTATGCCATGGTAAATATCTTCGCAAGGACCATTCATCCCATTTGTAATTAGTGCACCGATCTTTGTAATATGCCAAACTCTATGAACTAACTTTTTTGAAATAGACAACGTGTGTGCAACTTTTTCTATAGAGCGCGAATTTAACGCTCCTCCTTGCATTTCAGAAAGAAATATGTTTTTCACTAAATTTTTGGTTTCTTTAAAATAATTTGAATATTTTAAATAACAAAAATTATTTAACAAGTTTAAAATTAGGAAAGAAAAATTATTTAAAAACATAATTGAATATTGCTCTCAGATTCAGGGGGCAAATTGAGATTTATTCCTTTCTGAAACATGCTATGTAATTAACTATGATTATCTAACTTTATACTCCCTTTAATCAAGAAGAGTCAAACTTCAGAACTCATTCTCTACATTTATTTAATTAATTACTATTTTTTTATGACGTGCATTATTGTCTATGCTCGTTATATGCTCCCTTTTGATATTTTTTATTTATATAATATTAAAATATAAATTCTTATTTAGATTACAATAAATACAATGATTAAATTATCTTACACTTTTATATATATAGTAAATACTTTTTTTTTTTGTTACATATCTTGGATTGTAATATTTCACTGAAAAGAAAAATGATATATTTGTTTCCCTTTTTAAATAGTAATTTAAATATGAAATATATCATTTATATTTTCTTCAACGTACTGTTTCATACCATTTGTTATTATATGTTACTTGCTTTCATTTTCTTTTTAAGAAAAAATCAAATTGATTTATAAAAATCATCATATAACTTTTATTATATATTTTATAATAAATTTACTTGTTTTGTTTATACCGTCGATATAATCTCTTTTAGTAAATAAATATAAGAACGAGACATTCAATGTTCTCTTGATCAAGCCTTTTCTCAACGTCTGTATGAGTTGTAAGCAGATTTAAAAGCTGAACTTGATTAGGTTCTTACTCAAGAAGAACTCATTTGGTTTCAGAAATCCAGAGCTAATTAGATGCAATGGGGTGACCGCAAAACCACTTATTTTCATCTCAAAATTTTGAGACGACGGAAACAGAATCGTATCGAGAGCTTACAGGATGAGAATTCTAGCGATTGGGTGGATGATATTTCCGACCTCAAAGCTATAGCTGTAAGATTCTTTTCTAAGATTTATTCAGAGGAGAGTTATGATCCTTTAAACTCTCATTTTCATGGAATGTTCCCTGTTATTCTCGCTGATTATACTGCGCCGTTGCCGGTTCCTGTGTCTATAGGAGACATTAAAGAAGCTTTATTTAGCATGAAACCATAGAAGGCTCCAGGCCCTGATGGTCTACGTGCTAGCTTTTTCCAAAAATTCTGGTCGGTGGTTCATATGGATATTTATCGTACAGTTTGGGAAGTGTTTGAAGGAAAAGGTATGGATCCCAGGCTTAATTTGACTATACTGGTTTTAATTCCTAAGATTGATAATCCCATTCGAATCTCTCAATTCAGACCTATTAGGTTATGTTCAGTGATTTATAAGATTATTACCAAAATTGTTGTGAATTGGATTAAGCCCATCATGCCTTTGGTTGTTGGTCCTATGCAAATGAGCTTTATCCCAAGCAGGAAAATTACTGATAATATTATTATTGCGCAAGAAGTTATTCACAATATGCGTAGGAAATATGGAAAAAAAGGTTTCATGGCCATTAAAGTCCATCTTGAGCAAGCTTACCATAGGGTGCATTGGGATCTTCTGCAGGAATCCTTATGGGAAATGGGGCTACCAATTTCTTTAATTAATGTTATTATGAATTGTGTAACTACGACTTCGATGCAGGTTTTGTGGAATGGAGAATTTTCTGACGTTTTTCACCCTTCAGGTGGTCTCCGACAAAGAGACCCACTGTCTCCTTACTTTTTTATGATCTACATAGAAAGATTAGCTCATTGTATCACAAGGGCAGCTTGTAATGGTTCATGGAAGCCTGTTACGCTTAATCGGGATGGTTCTCCGCTTACACATTTATTTTTTTGCGGACGATCTATTTCCTTTTGCGGAAGCATCAGGGAATCAGGCTGGCATCATTAGAGAGGTCCTGAATGATTTTTGCCATAACTCAGGGCAAAAGGTTAATGTGGAGAAAACTACGGTCTTCTTCTCCAAAAATGTGTTAAGCTCCCAGAAACGGTCTTTATGCCAAGCTTTAGGTTTTCGTGAGACCACAAACTTTGGCAAATTTTTAAGCATGCCTTTGATTCATGAAAAGATTTCCAAACGCACCTATAATTATTTTCTGGATATGGTGGCTAGAAGGTTGTCTAATTGGAATGCTATGCAGTTGTCTTTAGTTGGAGAATCATGCTTACTCAATCTGTTTTAGCAGCTCTTCCGGTTTATTCAATGCAAGATGCCTTATTACCAAACCAGGTGTGTCTTTCGATTGAAAAATCCTATCGCCAGTTTGTCTGGGGTTCCACCGATTCGACTCGCAAAATGGGGTCGTTACCTTGGAAGGAGGATAAGTTATCTAAGGCTGCAGGGGGCTTCGGTATTCGAAGTCTTGCCATGTTGAATGATGCGTTCATGCTAAAAGTTAGGTTGGGGTCTTATGAATAATCCTAATGCGTTATGGGTTTAGGTCATGCACTCTAAATACAGGTTGGGCAATGATATTGTGCCTTCTAACTTTTCTGAAGCAGCTATTTCTAGCGTAGCTAAGGGTATTAGGAAGGTTATGCCTAAATTGAATAACGGTTTACTTTGGGCTGTTGGTAATGGCAGAAGGATTCGATTCTGTCTTGATGCTTGGGTGGATGTGAATACTATTTTAATTGACTTCCTTTCTGTGGACATTCCTCACACTATGAGAAATAATCTGGTGTTCAGTTATGTTACGAGCAATGTGATGTGGGATACCGAGGCTTTTCCGCCTTATTTGCCTCGCAGAATAGTTCATAGAATTCTTGCAATTTCAGTGCCTTCTAACGAGCTTGGAAAGGATAGTGTGTATTGGGGACTCTCTCCTTCTGGTACTTTCACAATTAAATCAGCCTATGGTTTTTTGGGATCTGAGGCTTCTCTTAATACAGGAACTAGTTGGAAGCTCATCTGGAAATGGCCTTCTCCTTAACGGGTTCGCCTTTTCGCTCATAATAGACTCCTCCCTAATGCTGAAAGAAAGCGATGGCACCTCTTGGAAGATGATTCCTGTCCAATTTGCTATAATCCTCATGAATCTAATTTTCATGTGATTCGGGACTGTGTTTTTGCTAAGAGCATCTGGTGCTGTCTTATTCCGAAGAATGATTGGCCTACCTTCTTTGGTTTTGTGTCTACAGTTGAGTGGATCAGCTGGAACTATAAATATAATAAGATCAGAATAGATGACATGGATTAGCTTACTCTTTTCGGCGCTGTCTGTTGGTTCATTTAGAAGAATATGAATTCTCTGGTTTTTCAAAACCATAGTTTTTATTATGGAGTTACTTCATGCTGCAAAAAATTTTGCTAAGGATTATAATTTTATGAAATATCGCCTTGAGCTTACAGTTGCTCCTAAGACTAATTAGTAGGTGTCCTGGTGGCCCCTTGACAGTTTGAAATTGAAATTGTTGCTTCCGTTCCGACTTTGAGTGGTTGTGGTTTTGCTGGCAGTTTAATTAGTGATAGCTGTTGAGATTAATGCTCTGATACCACTTGTTGGATATAAGTGTAGTGATAAACTCCAAGATTGATTAATAATTTATAACACCGAGAATAATCACGGGAAAGGCAACCAAAATAATACTAACACAAAACAACAAATATATTTGTATTAATAAGAAGGAAACATTCACAAAGCTTAAGGAGAGGATTACTTACTTGGTTTTTGCTTGGTGTTTTCTTGGTTGGTTACAAATGAGAGGAGGGGTGGTATTTATAGGCATTTCCACCTCCTCAATGTACTGCTAAGATTTGTCTACAAAAATGGACGGTTTAGATTACATGGAGAATTCTAGAACTATGTTGACATTAGACAAAATATCTTTTGGGTGGAGTAATGTGGAGTATTCTAGAATGTGGGTTTGGACCTCCAACTTTGGGCTTAAGGCTTCCCAAGTCTTGACTTATTATAGCAGCCCATTTTGGTGGTAACTAAATTAATCGGTGATATTTTAATACTTTCCCTCAACGATTAATTTCTCTTTCTTCATCATTCCCAATTGTTGGCGAAAATCTTCATATTTATTTGTGTTTAAACTCTTTGTAAAAATATCAGCTGGTTGATCCTCTGTCTTGATATATTTCATTTTAATCTCTCCTTGTAGAACCTTGTAACATCCCTTCCCGGTCCACCCGTAAACCCGAATAAACCGAACCGAGACGCTACAAACTGGTTGACTTAATGACCTGTCATGCTGATATAATAATGGATACAGACTCTTATATCATGCTGATGCTGTTTAGATTAATAATGTACTTAATATTTACAAAACATGATACTAGTTTCAAAATGGAATGGGCCCAACTGTGTGCCCTGTACATGCCATAAAAAGGGTAGAAAAAAAATACACATCCAAATGAGTAGCTACCCTGAAGACTGAGTCTTCTACAGATGAACTGCAGCAGTTGTAAGCCGACTCTCTACGGTCCAATCTCAAAACCTGTAAGTTAAACAGGTAACTCGCTGAGCAAATAAAGCTCAGTGGATATCTCAACATATAAAGAAACAATTAAGCACATACATAGATAGAAATAAAGCATGTAAATGCATATGGATAATTAAACATATAAGCACATATAGCATGATCCTTTCCGTATACCTTGATTATCTTTTGTACTGTTTATAATACTGTATGATTCATGAAATGTTATGTCAAGATATCTGTATGGCTCCATAAGGTTATAGTGAAACCGAAGTGATAAGAAAAACTGTATGAAACTGGATGAATACTGTATGCTTGGCTGCTATGGCCTATATATAATCATATCCACTCCACGGCCTGTAGCCGGAGTATCAACTGTATGGGGTGCAGATCTGCTATCCTATGTCGCGACATAGCCTTATCTCAGTGGTTTCTACCTAACCTCAATGGAGCCTAATGTTGGTATGTCAATAATATAACACAATATCATATTCATAGTTCATAACTTCATAATTCATAATGTTTATTTGATTTCACATCATTTGCATGCTTGAATGTTGTTTTGATACATGTTCTCATGTTGTATTTTGGTGTTAAAATGATTGGAGGCATATAAGTGAAGCAAAGGAATATAATTGCATTGAAAATGAAGTCCAAAAGTGCAGGAAAACACAAGTCGCGAGCGCGCCTTGCAAGGTCACGAGCGCGAGATGCACACATGAAGGTCAGTGTGTTATCAGGCACAAGTCGCGAGCGCGCAGTGCAAAGTCGCGAGCGCGTAAAGTGCAAAATGAGAGACAGTGAGTTATCGGGCACAAGTCGCGAGCGCACAGTGCAATGTCGCGAGCGCGAGAAGTGCCAAATGAGAGGCAGTGAGGTTGCGAGCACAAGTCGCGAGCGCGCAGTGAAAAGTCGTGAGCGCGAGATGTGCCAAATAAGAGTCAGAGAGTTTCAGGTGAAAGTCGCGAGCGCGAGAAGGCAACGCGAGCTCGTCATGCAATTCGCGCGCGCGCGTCGCGTTTTCCAGCCTGCACAGTCTGTACTCTTTTGGTCATATCTCTCAATATACAACTCCAATTTGGATGATTCAAAAACCCATGTAAAGATAACACATAGAGGAACAAATAACTCTTCTATGACACTTCCTAATTCCATCATTAAATGGGGTCAAAATCAAGATGAAGTTACTGGTAAAATTTCCAGCAAGCCCTGTTTCAGCATAAACTCACTATTTACTTCATTTATTCAATTCCTCCCCTGTTTTCTCACCATTACCAGTCCTCCCACTCAACATGAAGCAATATTGTCTCATTAGCAACACACCACACAAATTCTCATGCAAAGAAAATGGTAAATGAAAAGAGATATCAAACCTTTACTCCAAAAAGCTTGAGCTCTTCCTTTAACTTCCTTTTTCTACACTCTTTGAACTCCCTTCACCTATAAATAAGAATTCTTATGACTATTCTAAAAATAGCACCAAATGATTCAATTATGAACTTCAAGAAGGTTTACTTACTTGGATAGAAGAGAAGTTGAAGTTAAGACTTAACTACCATGAAAATGGATGGAGAAAGGAAGGAGATGAAGAAGATGAAGATAAAGATGAAAATGGGAAAGTGACATGGAGCTCACGGGTAGGTTCCCAAAATATCAATGAATTTTATGTAAAACTTACTAAATAGTACCTCAATTAGCAAAAGGCTATCACTTAATACCCAAGCTTGATCTTTTAATGCAAATAAATCCTCACCCATATGCTTTGATCTTTTTCTCTCACTCAAGTAAGTCCACTTATAATCCCATTCTACCCCAACCGGGTTTGGTTCTACTCGACTCAACTCAACTACTTGACTCTATGCTAAGACTCGACTCGGTAGGATGTCACAATTCTCCCCTCCTAAATAAAAACTTCGTCCCGAAGTTTACCTGTTGTGAACAATTGCGGATACTGTTGTCGCATGGTGTCTTCAGATTCCCAAGTTGCTTCTTCTGTCTTATGATTCCTCCAAAGAACTTTTACCAATGCTATTTTCTTGTTCCGTAATTCTTTGATTTCTCTGGCTAAGATCTGAACTGGTTCTTCTTCATAGGTGAGATCCGGCTGAATTTCAATCTCTTCTGCTGATAACACGTGTGATGGGTCTGATCGATACCTCCTTAACATTGATACGTGAAAGACATTATGAATTCGATCTAAGGTTGAAGGTAACGCTAGGCGATAGGCTAATGGTCCTACGCGTTCAACAATCTCGTATGGACCAATGAACCTAGGGCTAAGCTTACCCTTTCGTCCAAACCTTAGGATCTTTTTCCATGGTGAAACTTTCAGAAATACCTTATCACCAACCGAGTACTCAATATCCTTTCTCTTTAAATCAGCATAAGACTTCTGTCGATCACTCGCTTCTTTCAGCCGTTTTCTGATGATTTCCACTTTCTCTTCCGTTTCTCTAACCAAATCTGGACCCAAAATCTTCTTCTCACTAAGTTCTGTCCAACACACAGGTGTCCTACATGGTCTACCATACAATGCTTCATATGGTGCCATCTTAATGCTTGATTGGTAGCTGTTGTTGTAGGCAAACTCCATGAGAGGTACATATCTGTCCCAACTGCCTTCAAATTCTATAACACATGATCTCATCATGTCTTCCAGGATCTGAATTACTCTCTCTGATTGGCCATCTGTCTGAGGATGAAATGCAGTGCTGAAATGCAATTTCGTTCCTAATGCTTCCTGCAGTTTACCCCAAAATTTCGATGTAAACCTTGGATCACGATCAGATATAATGGATGATGGAACTCCATGTAGTCGAACTATTTCGCTAACATAAATGTCTGCTAACTTGTCCAGAGAATAGTCCATCCGAACTGGTAGAAAGTGTGCGGACTTAGTTAATCTGTCCACGATCACCCATACTACATCATGCTTCCGCTGCGTCTGAGGTAATCCAGTAACAAAATCCATCGTGATCTGATCCCACTTCCATGTTGGCACTGTTATTGGATGAAGTAACCCAGCTGACAGTTGATGTTCTGCTTTTACTTGTTGACATATTAAACATCTTGTTACAACATTTCCGATATCTTTCTTCATACCCGGCCACCAATAACCTTTCTTCAAATCTTGATACATCTTGGTACTACCTGGATGCGTTGTATATGGACTGTTATGAGCTTCATGCAGAATCTTTTGTCTAAGCTCCCCTATCTGTGGTACAACAACTCTGTCCTCATAGAATAAGACTCCACTGTTATCCAATCTGAATTTCCCACCATGATCTTCCTGTACTTGTTTCACCCATAGTGCTGTTTGTGCATCTTTCTTCTGTGCCTCTGCAACTTCCTGAACCCAAGATGGCTGTACTTGCATCTGTGCTAGAATAACTCCCTGCTGTTGCAACTCCATGCTAATTCTTATTGCTCTCAAAGCAAACAATGATTTCTGGCTAAGGGCATCAACTACCACGTTAGCTTTGCCCGGATGGTAATTAATGACATAATCATAATTAGCCAGAATCTGCATCGACTTCCGTTGTCTTGAATTCAAATCTTTCTGTGTCGGTAAATACTTTAAACTCTGATGATCTGTGTAAATATGACACTTTTCACCATACAGATAATGCCGCCATACTTTGAATGCTAGAACAATGGCTGCCAATTCTAAATCATGGGTTGGATAACTCAATTCATGTGGCTTCAATTGTCTGGAGACATAAGCTACCACTTTCCTGTCTTGCATGAGTACACATCCCAACCCAATATGAGAGGCATCACTGTAAATCTCAAAGTCTTTACCTGACACTGGCTGAGTCAACACTGGTGCTTCAGTCAACTTTTTCTTTAAAGTGTCAAAACTCTGCTGACATCTATTATCCCATTGGAATACAACTGCTTTCTTCAATAATCTTGTTAAAGGTGATGCAATGATGGAGAATCCCTTTACGAACCTTCTGTAATAGCCGGCTAAACCCAGAAAACTTCAAACTTCTGTGACATTTCTGGGTGGTCTCCAATCCACAATAGCTTCAATCTTATGAGGATCCACTATGATACCCTCCGATGACACCACATGTCCTAAGAAAGAAACTTCTTCCAGCCAAAACTCACACTTACTGAGCTTGGCATACAACTGTTTATCCCTCAGTGTCTGAAGTACAATCCGCAAATGTTTATCATATTCGACCTTATCTTTGGAGTAGACCAAAATGTCATCTATAAACACCACCACAAACTGATCCAGATATGAATGAAACACGCGGTTCATGAGATCCATGAAAACCGCTGGTGCATTTGTGAGACCGAATGGCATGACTAAAAATTCACAATGACCATATCGGGTCCTGAATGCAGTCTTAGCGATATCTTCTTCCTTTATCCACAACTGATGGTATCCCGACCTAAGGTCGATCTTAGAAAACATACCTGCACCTTTTAGCTGATCAAACAAATCATCGATTCGAGGCAATGGATACTTATTCTTGATTGTCAGTTTGTTCAGTTGTCTGTAGTCAATGCACAATCTGAATGATCCATCTTTCTTCTTTACAAATAACACCGGTGCTCCCCAAGGTGATACACTGGGTCTGATAAAGCCTTTATCCAATAACTCCTGTAGCTGAATCTTTAACTCTTTTAGCTCTGCTGGTGCCATTCTGTAAGGTGCAATTGATACTGGTGCTGCTCCAGGATAGACATCTATGGTAAACTCCACTTCCCTCCTTGGTGGTAACCCTGGTAACTCTTCTGGAAATACATCTGGATAATCACACACTGTTGGTATATCTTGCACTTTTAACTGTTCTTTCTCTGTTTGTAATGCACATATCAAGTATGCTTCACAACCTTTCTGAATTAATCTCTTTGCTGCCATGGCTGATATCACATTACCTAGAAACTCTCGCCGCTTCCCGACTACTGTAATCTCTTCCCCTGCTGTTGTATATAGTGTCACCCTTTTCTTTGCACAATCAACTATAGCCTGATGTCTGGATAGCCAATCCATACCCAGAATCACATCAAATTCTCTAAATGGCAACTCCATAAGATCTCCTGGAAACTCTTTTCCATGAATAACAATTGGACATCCTTCGACCACTGTATGAGTTTGTACTACGTCTCCTAATGGATTAGTAACTAACATACCCTGACTCACATATGCAACTTCTAACCCTTTAACCCAAGGTTTAGGTACGCTAATGTATGAATGAGATGAGCCAGGATCAATTAAAGCATAAACTGTATGATCACATAAGGAAAACTCACCAACTATTACATCTGGAGCTTCCTCATCTTCTCTGGCTCGCATAGCATAAACCCTGGCTGGACCTCTAGTATCGGGTCTATCCACAGTCTCTGATTGCTGTCTCTGCCCTCCTGAGCTCTCACCTCTACCTCTGCCTGTTATGAACTGTGTAGGACCTTTTGCCCTCTTCGGACAATCCTTCTTCTGATGGTCTGATGCTCCGCATATCCAACATTTACCAGTCACCAACCAACAATCTCCACCATGCCGTCTGCCACAATGCTCACAAGGTGGAAAAGTATAACCGGCTGACTCTGCACCTCTACCGGTGCCTCTACCAATTCCTCTGCCTGAACCTCGACTACCACCGGTAGAACTAGCCACAACTGATACCGCTGGCATGTTAGCACCCCTAGCTGTGCCTTGGCTCAAGGAAGGTCTAGAACTAGCTGAACTACTAGCACCTCTGAATCTCTTGCTTTCTGACTAATAGGTACTGGGTGCACTCTGAGTCTGGTCTCTCCTCTGCTGAGACCGCTGGCGTCTGGTACACTGACTGGCCTGAATTCGCTCTATCTCCTGAGCTGCCTCTACCAAAGCTGAGAACTCTCTGAATCTTGAAGCTACCACTCCCATCTGAATCTCATCATTCAGGCCTTCCTGAAACTTTTTACACCTCTCGGCTTCTGTAGCCACTATCCCCTTACCATACCTGCTGAGCCTGGTGAATTCTCTTTCATATTCGGCAACTGACATTCTGTTCTGCCTCAGGTATAAGAATTCTTTCCTTCTCGCATCTAGGTAAGCCTCTGTGATGAACTTTTTCTTAAATTCATCCAAGAAGAATTGCCATGTACGCTGCTCTGCTGATACTCGCTGCTGAACAGTAGTCCACCATGTATATGCCTCATCTATGAGCAATGATGTGGCACAAACCAACTTGTCCTCTGGTGTACATTGTAATTGTTCCAGAACTCTCGATGTCCCATCTAACCAATACTCAGCTATTTCTGGACTATCATCCTTGTTAGCACTGAATTCTTTCGCCCCATATTTCCGAAGCTTCTCTAGTGGGGGCTTTCTTTCTCATTCTACTACTATTGGTGCTTGAGGTATCACCCCTGCAATCTGTCTAAAAGTATCTGCAAGTTGCTTTAACAACACCTCTTGACCTGGTGCTATTGGAGCCTCAACCTCCACTGCTCTGGCTTGACCTGGTGCTACTGGAGCCTCACCCTCCACTGCTCTGGAGGCGTGTGACTCGCTCTCACCTTCCTGTGACATCCTCCTAAAAGAATAACAACTGCTTAGTTCATCAGGGTAGACATGGCATGTACACTATACTGATTTATGCATGCAAGCCCAAGGAAACCAAACCTAGGGCTCTGATACCACAATTTGTAACATCCCTTCCCGGTCCACCCGTAAACCCGAATAAACCGAACCGAGACGCTACAAACTGGTTGACTTAATGACCTGTCATGCTGATATAATAATGGATACAGACTCTTATATCATGCTGATGCTGTTTAGATTAATAATGTACTTAATATTTACAAAACATGATACTAGTTTCAAAATGGAATGGGCCCAACTGTGTGCCCTATACATGCCATAAAAAGGGTAGAAAAAAAAATACACATCCAAATGAGTAGCTACCCTGAAGACTGAGTCTTCTACAGATGAACTGCAGCAGTTGTAAGCCGACTCTCTACGGTCCAATCTCAAAACCTGCGAGTTAAACAGGTAACTCGCTGAGCAAATAAAGCTCAGTGGATATCTCAACATATAAAGAAACAATTAAGCACATACATAGATAGAAATAAAGCATGTAAATGCATATGGATAATTAAACATATAAGCACATATAGCATGATCCTTTCCGTATACCTTGATTATCTTTTGTACTGTTTATAATACTGTATGATTCATGAAATGTTATGTCAAGATATCTGTATGGCTCCATAAGGTTATAGTGAAACCGAAGTGATAAGAAAAACTGTATGAAACTGGATGAATACTGTATGCTTGGCTGCTATGGCCTATATATAATCATATCCACTCCACGGCCTGTAGCCGGCGTATCAACTGTATGGGGTGCAGATCTGCTATCCTATGTCGCGACATAGCCTTATCTCAGTGGTTTCTACCTAACCTCAATGGAGCCTAATGTTGGTATGTCAATAATATAACACAATATCATATTCATAGTTCATAACTTCATAATTCATAATGTTTATTTGATTTCACATCATTTGCATGCTTGAATGTTGTTTTGATACATGTTCTCATGTTGTATTTTGGTGTTAAAATGATTGGAGGCATATAAGTGAAGCAAAGGAATACAATTGCATTGAAAATGAAGTCCAAAAGTGCAGGAAAACACAAGTCGCGAGCGCGCCTTACAAGTCGCGAGCGCGCCTTGCAAGGTCGCGAGCGCGAGATGCACACATGAAGGTCAGTGTGTTATCAGGCACAAGTCGTGAGCGCGCAGTGCAAAGTCGCGAGCGCGTAAAGTGCAAAATGAGAGACAGTGAGTTATCGGGCACAAGTCGCGAGCGCGCAGTGCAATGTCGCGAGCGCGAGAAGTGCCAAATGAGAGGCAGTGAGGTTGCGAGCACAAGTCGCGAGCGCCCAGTGAAAAGTCGCGAGCACGAGATGTGCCAAATAAGAGTCAGAGAGTTTCAGGTGAAAGTCGCGAGCGCGAGAAGGCAACGCGAGCTCGTCATGCAATTCGCGCGCGCGCGTCGCGTTTTCCAGCCTGCACAGTCTGTACTCTTTTGGTCATATCTCTCAATATACAACTCCAATTTGGATGATTCAAAAACCCATGTAAAGCTAACACATAGAGGAACAAATAACTCTTCTATGACACTTCCTAATTCCATCATTAAATGGGGTCAAAATCAAGATGAAGTTACTGGTAAAATTTCCAGCAAGCCCTGTTTCAGCATAAACTCACTATTTACTTCATTTATTCAATTCCTCCCCTGTTTTCTCACCATTACCAGTCCTCCCACTCAACATGAAGCAATATTGTCTCATTAGCAACACACCACACAAATTCTCATGCAAAGAAAATGGTAAATGAAAAGAGATATCAAACATTTACTCCAAAAAGCTTGAGCTCTTCCTTTAACTTCCTTTTTCTACACTCTTTGAACTCCCTTCACCTATAAATAAGAATTCTTATGACTATTCTAAAAATAGCACCAAATGATTCAATTATGAACTTCAAGAAGGTTTACTTACTTGGATAGAAGAGAAGTTGAAGTTAAGACTTAACTACCATGAAAATGGATGGAGAAAGGAAGGAGATGAAGAAGATGAAGATAAAGATGAAAATGGGAAAGTGACATGGAGCTCACGGGTAGGTTCCCAAAATATCAATGAATTTTATGTAAAACTTACTAAATAGTACCTCAATTAGCAAAAGGCTATCACTTAATACCCAAGCTTGATCTTTTAATGCAAATAAATCCTCACCCATATGCTTTGATCTTTTTCTCTCACTCAAGTAAGTCCACTTATAATCCCATTCTACCCCAACCGGGTTTGGTTCTACTCGACTCAACTCGACTACTCGACTCTATGCTAAGACTCGACTCGGTAGGATGTCACAAACCTTCTCTCTGATAAAGTGATAGTGAACCTCCACGTGTTTTGTTCTCGCATGAAACACCGGATTCTCAGCCATTTGTGTAGCCGAACGATTAGCACAATTTAACGAAATTGGATAGTCGATGGGTTGATGCAGATCGTTCATAAGCTGTGACAGCCAAACACTTTCCTGAGCTGTTGTTGCTGCTACCCGATACTCAGCTTCTGTTGTGGAAAGTGACACTATAGGTTGTGTCTTACTGCACCAAGAGATTACTCCTAAACCAAGACTAAATGCATAGCCTGTCGTCGAGCGCCGAGTGTCGTGATCTCCTGCATAATCAACATCGCAATATCCTTCCAACTTGATAATTTCACCTCTCTTATAAAAGATCCCATAATCGATTGTACTTTTGACATATCTCAATATTCTCCGAACTGCTTCCAAGTGAGGTTTCTTAGGCTTCTGCATAAATCGGCTGAGTACTCCAACTGCAAAGGAAATGTCCGGTCGTGTCATAGTGAGATAGATTAGGCTTCCCACTAGTTGTCTATACATAGTAGCATCTTCGAGATCATTCCCTTCATGAGCACACAGCTTGACATTAGCATCCATTGGAGTGGATATTGGCTTGCATTCCATCATTCCAAACCTCTTCAGTAGATCTCTTGTATACTTCTGTTGTCTGAGGTACAAACCTTCCTTGGCTTCTTCTATCTCCAATCCAAGGAAATGCTTGAGCTTACCTAGCTCTTTCATCTTGAAACGAGTAGCCAAATTCTCTCGGATGAGTTGAATCTCTTCGATGTTGTCGCCAGTGACTATTAAATCATCAACATGTACTAGCACTATAGCTAGTCTTCCTTCCCGATCTTTCATAAATAAATTGGAGTCTGCTAGTGTCATAACATATCTATTCTTGATAAGGAATTCTGCAATCTTGCCATACCAGGCCCTCGGTGCTTGTTTTAGACCATAGAGAGCTTTCCTTATCTTGCACACATAGTTAGGATTTTTATGACTTCTGAACCCTGGTGGTTGCTCCATGTAGATTTCACGATCAACTTCACCATGTAAGAATGCGTTCTTCACATCCATCTGCCACAAAGGCCATGACTTACTAGCTGCCAAAGCTAGTAATACACGCATAGTAGTGATCTTGGCAACTGGACTAAATGTCTCATCATAGTCCAAGCCATATTGCTGAGACAATCCATGAGCAACCAATCTTGCTTTGTATCGCTCAATTGATCCATTTGGGCGAGTTTTGATTTTGTAGACCCATTTACAAGAGATGGGTTTCACATCTCTTGGTTTTGGCACTAATTCCCATGTTTGATTTTCCTCCAAAGCAGCAATTTCTTCTTCCATCGCAGTAGTCCACTCCATCTTCTTTGATGCTTCTTCATAAGTTGTTAGCTCCTTTATCTCTGCTATAGCAGCATTTACATATTTTGGATTAGGCCTTCTTTCTCGACTTGATCGCCGAAGTAGAGGATAATCTGGATCTTGTTCTTCTTGACTTGGCTATTGTTGTTCGTATGCACTATCTTCCATGGGCTCTTTGATTTCTGTTGAACTCTGGATGGATCTCCTTGACCTTTCTCTGGGATGAACTCTCCCTCTCCTATCTTCTTTTCAACTTTTTCTTGAATTTCTTTTGAGTCTGGTAGCAGAGTTGCTTCAGATGACCACCAAGATAATGTCTCATCAAAGACCACGTTTCGTGAAATATGGCACTTGTTAGTTGTAGGATCACAACATCTCCAGCCTTTTCTTTGCTCATCATAACCAACGAATATGCAGCGAAGTGCCTTTTTGTCAAACTTGCTTCGAAGTTCATCCGGAACGAACACATAACACACGCATCCAAAAACGCGAAAATGACTTACAGTTGGTTTAATGTTTCACAATTTCTGGAATGGGGATGTAAACTCCAGTCTTGCTTGAAGTAGTCTGTTGGTGACATACACAACTGTCTTCATGCACTCTGCCCAAAATCTAGCTGGCACATTCTTCGCATGGAGCAAACTCCTGCAGATCTCCACTAGGTGTCGATTCTTTCTCTCAGCAACTCCATTCTGCTGCGGTGTTCTTGGACATGTGAATTACCTTTGAATGCCTTGCTCTTGGCAATATTTAGTGAATTCGTTAGATGTGTACTCTCCACCATTGTCGGTGCGAAGGCATCTAATTTTATTCCTGACTTCTTTTTCAACTTTCTTCTTGAAAGCTTTGAATTTTTCAAAAGCTTCTAACTTCTCTACCATGAAATCTACCCAAACATATCTCGAGTAGTCATCGATGAAAGTAATCATGTATCTCATATTACTGTTTGTAGGTTGCTTGATCCGTCCAAGAATATCTGGATGTATTAACTCCAATGGCACCTTGGCTCTATGTTTTGACTCTTCAAAGGGGAGTTGGTGAGCTTTTCCATACTGGCATCCAGCACATATAGTGTCTTCTCGGCATTCCAACTGAGGAAGACCTTTAAGCATGGACTTCTTCATCATCACCTTAAGCTTGTGATAACTAACATGTCCTAGACGAGCGTGCCACAAGTCAGTTGTCTCACTCTTCCTTGTTCTATCAACATAGGCTTCTTGTGCTGACATGACGTAGATTGATTCTACTTGCCGTCCTTCCATTACTGGATCTCCGATTAATTTAAGGTTACGATAAACCTTCACATTATCAGGACCGAACACCACATAATTACCTGCACTTGCTATTTGTGATATAGAGAGCAAGTTTTTCTTCATCCTTGGCACATGGTAAACCATCTGTAACTCCATTTTCTCCTTACTGGAGGGAGAAACAATGGTTGTCTTTCCAATGTGAGCTATTGGCATTCTTGTGTTATTTGCTATGACTACAACATGACCTCCATCATAATCGGATACATCCGATAATTTCTCCTTGTTTCCTATCATGTGATTAGAACTTCCGGAATCAACTATCCAATCATCATTATAGTTGATTCTATCACTTACAGATATTAATGATGACTCCTGCTCGGGTCCTTTCATCATCATCTCTACTGGCTTCTGTGGCGAATATTCTTCCTCCTGAATAAAGAAATTGTGAATATCCCATTCCTCTTCACTTTGTTGCTCATTCTGGGTTGATGCTGTGTTTCCTTCTACTCGTTTGCTTCGACATTCTCGGGCGAAATGTCCTCTTTTGTTACACTTATAGCAATGATCACTTTCTCGCCAGTCGTCTTTCCTTTGTCCTGGCCTTGCTCTCCCTTGCTGTGATGGTCTCCACTTTTGGTTTCTCCATCCTTGTTGATTGCTCCTTTCTTTTCCATCATCTACTCTCGTAACGTTTCGAAATCCCCTCTTTTTAGCAAAGAGAGCTTTCTCATCATCCTTCAAGGCTACTTTAGACATTTTTTCGTCTAAAGTCTCTTCATTGGACAAGATATTCTCTAGCTCGTCTAAGGTTGGTTGTGTAGCCCAACCACGAGTAGCTGTCACAAGACCCTTAAATTCAGGTCTTAGACCATGGATGATGATCCTCCTCATCTTTGTCTCGTTGATCTCATTATCTTAATCTAATTTTGAAATCTCCTCACATAAAGATTTTACTTTAGAAATTTTTGACTTATAGTGAGGTTCTGTTGCGAGATGGAGAACAACTCGTTTTCGAGCAGTTGCAATTTTGCTTCGTTCTTCTAGCGAAAGCAGACTTGAGAATGTCCCATGCTTCCTTTGGTGTTTTAGCCGACTTGATCCGTTGCATCTGCTCATCTTCTACTACAATTGTCAGCACATACATCGCCTTCCCGCATTTTGTCTCCCACTCTTTCAGAGCTTTCGCATCCCCAACTAGTGGTGTAGTATTATCTCCTCTGACAATATCCCATAAGTCTTGACCTATGAGATAATATCTCATACGGGTACTCCAGTTCCCGTAATTGTTGCTATTTAGCTTCTCGATACTATTAGCAACTCCAGAAAAATCAGCCATAAGGTACTGGTGTTCCTGACACTAACCAATGCACAACGGTCCTTGACCAATCAAGATCACAATCCTTGCTTGTGAATCTTGCTTCAACAATAGTCCCTGACTGTTATTTCCAGCAGAGTAACGATACTCTACACTTATAAATGAACACCACAAATACCACGGCTACAACAACTACCACCACAATCAGGCTCTGATACCACTTGTCGAGATTAATGCTCTGATACCACTTGTTGGATATAAGTGTAGTGATAAACTCCAAGATTGATTAATAATTTATAACACCAAGAATAACAACGGGAAAGGCAACCAAAATAATACTAACACAAAACACCAAATATATTTGTATTAATAAGAAGGAAACATTCACAAAGCTTAAGGAGAGGATTACTTACTTGGTTTTTGCTTGGTATTTTCTTGGTTGGTTACAAATGAGAGGAGGGGTGGTATTTATAGGCATTTCCACCTCCTCAATGTACGGCTAAGATTTGTCTACAAAAATGGACGGTTTAGATTACATGGAGAATTCTAGAACTATGTTGACATTATACAAAATATCTTTTGGGTGGAGTAATGTGGAGTATTCTAGAATGTAGGGTTGGACGTCCAACTTTGGGCTTAAGGCTTCCCAAGTCTTGGCTTATTATAGCAGCTCATTTTGGTGGTAACTAATTAATCGGTGATATTTTAATAATAGCTTAGGTCGTTGGCAGAAGGGTTTCTTGGCCAATGTAGGTGTTACTTCGGTGCTGGGAGCGGAGTTATGGGCTCTCTTCATTGGCATCTAATTAGCTCACATGCAAGGCCTATCTCATGTTATTGTGGAATGTGACAACCTTACTGCAGTCCAAATTATTAGAGGAGTTCTTGAGGCTCCAGTTGCCTTTCGATCCTTAATTACCCGCATAAAGTACTTTTTGCAGTTGAGCGTTATTTAGTAGCTATCTCATATTTTTTGGGAGGCCAACAGATGTGTTGATCATCTGCCCAAAGAAGCTCATCACTTGCCTTGTGGAGTTCAGCTATTGGATGACCCTCCTTTGAGTTTACTGCCTCTTCTTAATTTTAATGCCCACTTCGTGGCTTCTATTCATTGTGTTGCTAGCTAGCCTTATCTACCCTCTTTTTCTTAACAAAAAAAAAAAAAAAAAAAAGAATGAAATATTTGCATATACACAGAAATTCTTGAGACCCAAAAAGTGATCCAAAATAAAAATATATAGTTCTAGTTGTTTTCTAGTTTCTTAAACACTATTTTTTTTCAAGTCAAACAGATTTAGGATATAAGTGAAAAAATATCAAGAAAATTAAAAATGCTTAATCATTAAGAGACCACTATTTATTGCAATGGAAATATACATCTCTTACTAAATTAAAATGATAATAGTTTCAAATTATTCAGTAACAAAAAAGAAAATAAAAAATAAAAATTATTATTAAGAATAAAACTTTTTTCTGAACTCACCTAACAAAAAAAGTTTCAATGTATGGAGATATATAAATATATTAATAAATTTAAAAATTAAAATTTTAAACTCTTCGCGTATTGCACACACATGTTCATTTTATTTAAAATAAATTTTGAAAATTTATTTAAAATAAATTTTGAAAATTTATTTTTTAAAAAATATATCTAATCAAATCATAAAAACATAAAGAAAGTATATTAATATAAATAATATACTTTTTTTAACTCTCTCTTAAATAAAATATTATATATTTTTTATTTGAAAATTTATTTTTAAAAAATGTGTTCAATCAAATCATACAAATATAAAAAAATATTAATAAAAAGAATGGTTAAACTCTTAGAAATTGAGGATTGATTGAATTGCGAATCCGCCCTCTTTGGAGTAAATTTGGAGTATATATACTGGATTCAGGATAATTGTATCAGGATATGGATTCACATATCTTGTATTATCTGTTAGTTAGAGTTTATTTAGGAATCTAGCATTATTATTTTAATATATTTTGTTATTGTATGTTAAGAGTAGTCCTCTTTTAGTTATTTGATCATTTATGTCCAACAGATATTTTCATTTGTTATATTATATGTGTATACTTTATTTTTTTATACTGTGATTACTAATTATTATAATACTTTTTGAGCATGGAGTTCCTTTTCTGTTCTTATCAGTTCAGCGGTGGTTCTGCTTGGGAGAAATGGGGTGATGGTTCGTCTGCCTAAGGAGAACCTCAAGAGTCACTTTCTTTCAGTTTATTTAATCAAGAACTCTTTTATTTATCCTTTTTGTATGATTTTGAATGTTGGTGTAATTTCAATTTTTAAGTGTTTCTGATAAAGTGTTTTCCTGAGGCCAGAGTAGTGTATGTAAATTGTCAAAGCAAGGTTCTTCTTATCATCCCTAAGTGTGAACCTATTTAAGTTGCTTTAACTTGAAATTTTATGGGTTAAGATGAGCGTTTTAACTGGAGGACTGCTTAAGTCCGAGTTCAACTGAAGGACTACTTTAGTCCGAATCAAACTGTAGGACTGCTTGAGTCAGAGCCGAACTAGACGATTGGTTAAGTCCAGGTCGAACTATAGGGCTGCTTAAATCTAGGCCGAACTAGAGGACTCCTTGAGTCAGAGCCGAACTAGAGCACTGCTTAAGTCCATGCCAAACTGTAGGGCTACTTAAGTCCAGGCCGAACTGGAAGGCTGCTTGAGTCCGAGCCGAACTGAAGGACTGCTTGAGTCCAAGCCAAATTGGAGGACTGCTTGAGTCCGAGCCAAACTGGAGGACTGCTCAAGTCCGAGCCAAATTGGAGGACTGCTTAAGTCCAGGCTGAATTGTAGGACTCCTTAAGTCCAGGCCGAACTGGAGGACTGCTTGAATCTGAGCCGAACTGAAGGATTGCTTAAGTCTGAGCTGAACTGTAGGACTGCTTTATTCTAAGCTAAACTGGAGGACTGCTTGATTCTGAGCCGGACTAGGAGAACTGTGCATTTCTGTACTGATGGACTTAGTTAAAGGACTGCTTAGGTCCGAACTAGAGAACTATGTATTTGCGAACTGATGGACTTAGTTAAAGGACCGCTAAGGTTTGAATTGGAGAACTATGTATGTCCGAACCGATGGACTTAGTTAAAAGACCGCTTAGGTCTGAATTAGAGAACTATGTATGTCCGAACTAAGTGCTGAAAAATTTCTAAGTAAGATAATCCAGGAAAAACTTATGCATCATGTCTTTCTTACCTCTATGAGGCATGATACATTAAGTGAAAAAATTTGAGGTCTCTTTATTATTTAAATATAAAGTTATTTACATCTTATTGGGTGGAAATTCAATATGCCTTCTTCTGATTATCTACATTTCATGTCTGAGGTACTCGGCTCCTTCAATTCCTAAGCTTATATGTGTCTAGGCTTCTCCTCTTTAGGTGATCTACGGTGCTGAGCTTCATAGGCTTCGTCTAATTTTTTGTATTTGTAGGCTCGTGCCATGAGTTCGGCAAAAGTCAAAAGTGGGTCTATAATCAGACTTTCAAATAACTTGTTGTACCTGCAGTTCTTGGCCATGTCACTAATAGCTACCTCATCATTCAAATTTTCCACCTGCATTACTATCCTTTGGAACTTAGAGACGTACTGCCTCAGAGTCTCTCCCTCTTCTCTTTTCAAGTCAATTAGGTCGAATGATATTTTTCTAGACGGTACACTTGTTATAAACCAAGCCCGGAACGGCATGGCTAGCTATGAGAATGATTGAATAGAACCTATTCTAAGTGTCTGGTACCACTTTTGAGCTGCTCCTTTCAGTGTGATTCGAAAAACATTGCACATGAGATCCTCCGAATTGGTTTGGAGATACATCATGATTCGGAAGGTTGTTAGGTGACTTTAGGGATCTGTAGATTCGTCGTATGGTTGGAAGATCAAAATTTTGAATTTTTAGGAAAGGCTGTGCCTAAAATATTGGCTGACAATGGCGAATCCTGTCAAAGACCGTAATCTCCTGCTTCTATTGTCTCTCAAGATTCTCTAACTAGCTCTTTGACAATGTTACGAAGTTTAGAACTATCCAAGACTGGCTGGAAATGGCCCTGCTCTTGATTGCAAGGGGCGATTATGCTAGCGTTTGCCTCTGCCTCCGACTCCAAGAATCGTTCAAATATTGGATGCCTTTGTGACTCAGGTGATGGCGAGGGTATACTGTGCTCTCAGTGGAGAAGGTTTGCTGGTTTATCTAGCGATGTCAGTTCGCCGTTGGGATGTGGGTTCTCTAGGAGGTGCTTTAGCACAGTGGTGAACTAGGAGCAAGCTTGAGCTAGGGCTGCCGCCACCTGATGATCAGTTGTTATTAGAGAAGCTAATATGATTTGCATAACTGCTTCGCCATGGCCACCGCCTTGGCCTTCCATGGTAGGATGATCACCTGAATCGTTAGCCATAGCTTTCAAGAGTGGGGTTTTTAGGGTGTGAAGGTATGTTTCACGCTCACCGCACCAATTGTTAAACTCTCAGAAATTGAGAATTGATTAAATTGTGAATCCGCCCCTTTTTGAAGTAAATTTAGGGTATATATACGGGATCCAGAATAATCGTATTAGGATAAAGATTTATGAATCTTGTTAGTTAGAGTTTATTTATGAGTGTAATATTATTATTTTAATATATTTTATTATTGTATGTTAACAAGAATATACTTTTTTCTTTTTTATTTCTCTCTCAAATAAAATATTTTAAATTATAATTAAAATAGAATCAAATATTAAAAAAATAAAATATAAAATTTGTGAATGTCTCCTTATCATTTATATTTATTAAAAATAAATTTTAAAATATAAAAATTAAAATTTCAAAATGCTTAAAAATGATACTAGTAAACAAATTATTCAGTAACGAAAAAGAAAATAAAAAATAAAAAATTATTATTAAGAATAAATCTCTTTTCAGAAGTTACCTAACAAAAAAGAGTTTCAATGTATATGGATATATAATAAATATACTAATAAAATATTACATATATTTTTAAAATTAAAATTTTAAATTATTCACCAATATCACACACATATATTCATTTTGTTTAAAATAAATTTTGAAAAGTAAAAATTTTAAAATGTTAAAAGGTTTAGTTTTGTATATTCCATTTGAAAATTTATTTTTAAAAAAATATATCCAGTCAAGCCATACAAACATAAATAGAAAATATTAATTAAAATAATATAATTTTTCTCTTTTTTTATCTGTCCTAAATAAAATATTATATATATTCTTTTTGAAAATTTATTTTAAAAAAAATTCAATCAAATCATACAAAATCTAACTCATAAAGATATTTTCTTTTATTATCTCTTCTATTAAATGAAAATTTTTGTTAGTGAGACTTTTACTTAGGTTTTGAGATGAAAAAATTTAGAAATATACACAGGTAACAAAAAATAATATGAAATTTATTATTGATAAGGATATCATATTAACCATTATGTATAAACTGAAATTTAAAATTCAAATTGTCAATAAATAGTAGTTAACATTTCATATAAAAAAAAAGTATTTGTTATTAATTTATACCAAATATAACAATTACATTTTGAATATGTTGCTATTTAACTTTTGCTTGGGTGCATATTCATATTCAATGTTAAATATCGTTACTGATTGTGTGCATATTCATATTTGCATGTTGAATATTCATGTTCACACATGCTGTCCTTATCTTACACACGGTTTTTGTAATATTAAGTGGTCCATATTTAAAAAAAATAAAAAAATAATTTTGACAAATTATATCCAATCAATTAATAATGTAATTTTTTAATTGGTTATGACTGACTAATTTAGGATATTCAAATTTCATTAAGAGCGCTATCAGAAATCTCATTATTCTCCATATTCTCACATTTATATATAGTATAGATTTATAAATACATGTGTGTAAAGCATGAAATAATAACTAGTTATATTTATTTAACATATAAAAGGATAATATCTTTTTTATATGGAAGCCAAGTGTAAGTAGCATAATTTTCCACTTAACAGTATTTTAAATTATAGAATGACAAGTGTTATAAGCATAAATGAAAAATGAAAAAAAAATAAAATTTTATACAAGTAATTTATTAATTGTGTACATCAATGTGGTTTTTCATTTGTCAAGATGGATGTTAAAATAGATACTAAAAATAGTTATACATATACATATAAATATATATATATAATAAAGATGTGTATGTATATAACAAATGTTAGAAGCATCAATGAAAAATAAAAATAAAATAAAATTTCATGCAAGGAATTTATTAGTTGTGTATATCAAAATGTATTTTTACTTCTCTATTAAAATATATATATATATATATATATCAATATGTTAGAAGCATAAATGGAAATGAAAAAAAAAAAGATAAAATTTCATACAAGTATTTTATTAGTGGTGTATATCGAAATGTTTTTTCATTCTTCAATCTATATCTATATTCTATATAATTTATAAAAGGAGAGTAGTTTATCTTATATGAAAGCCAAGTAGTAGCAAAATTTGCCACTTTACAGCATTTTGGATTATAAAATGGCAAATATTAAAACCATAGATGGAAAATGAAAAAAAAAATTGATGCAAGTAATTTGTTAGTTGTGTATAGCAATATGTCTTTTCATTCCTCAATATGGATATGAAAAAATAAATATTAAATATATATGAAATATGACATTGCCTTTTTTTTACTATTAAAAATTTTAATACTAAAAGGATTTTTTCATATCTCGTGAATCGGATAATACTATGTTACCTCCCAAGAAATTAAAAGAGTTCAGTTAATTATAATAAGAATATAATTAATCTAAATATAATTATTCTATAATTATAATAGAATAAATTAAAATATATTACTCTATTAATTATATTAAAGTTATTATAATTAATAGAGTAATATATTCTAATTTATTCTATTCTAATTATAGAATAATTATATATATATATATATAACAAATATTAGAAGCATAAATGAGAAATGAAAAAATATAAAATTTCCTATAAATTAGTTGCGTATATCAACGTATCTTTTCATTCCTCATGATGAATATTAAAAAATAAATATTAAAAATACACATACACACACACACACACATATATATATATATATATATATATATATATATATATATATATATATATATATATATATATATATATATAATAAAGATGTATATTTATATAATAAATATTAGAAGTATAAATAGGAAATGAAAAAAAAAAATTCATGCAAGTAATTTATTGGCTGCATATATCAATGTGTCTTTTCAATCCTCAAGATCGTATATCTTAGTATTGTAATTTTTTTAGCATATCTGAATAAGATACAGTTTTGCAATATATTTCACGATCATTTTACTATACAATTTTGCTATTTTTAAGTGATGTTGTAAAATATTATTTTATCTTTTAATATTTCTTCATGCATCGCATGAGGTCTAATACTAGTATATATAAATGAGAAATATTTTTTTTTCTATGTAATGACATGACACTTTCTTGAAAAGTAAGACTCCTAATATTTTAGTATTTGATTTATCTTTTCTAAGAAAATTTTTAGCATTTCTCTTTTTTTTATCTACTTTATCTCCCATCATTTACTTTTCATTAAATCTTTCATTTTTATGAGTTTTAAATTCATTCAATTACACAATATAAAAAATTTAAATATTTTAGTTACATTTTTTAAATTTTCATAATTTACATATTTTACCCTCTGAACTTAGGAGTAATATTCAGTTTGCTCAAAAATCAATTTTTTTTTTTTTACAACTTACCCCCTAAATTTGCAAATGACAAAACACCTAATTTTTCATAAAAATATATATTTTAAACATTTTTAACTAATAAAAATTATTTAAAATTTTAAAACTAAGAAAGAAAAATTATTTAAAGACATTACAATAATTAAAAAAATTATAGTATCTTATTTTTTATTTAAAAAGTAATAAACAAAATATTTTATTTAAAAAAATTGTAGAATTAGAAAATATTTGATTATATGAATATTTGGTTTAAAAAATTTTATTATTTTTTTAATTATTTTATAATTTTATTTTATCTAAATGAAATATTTCGTTATTTTTAATTATATTTTGATTTAAATTAAAACTCTTTTGAGTAATAAATGAGCTTTTTGTTCTTTTGGTGCAGGTTTAGAAATTGTATAAAAATTGATTTTTAGGCAAACTAAATATTGCACCCAAGGTCAGGGGGGAATTGAGCTTTATTTCTTTGCATATATATAGAGATTTTAATTAGTTTTAAAATTCAAATCAAACATTGTATTTACTTTTTTGGTAGAAATCAAATATGTCATGAAAGAAAAATAAAACAATATCTAAATCTTTAAATCATCATAATTTATAAATATAAAAATTTTTAATTTTTATATAGTCTAAACTTTAAACAAAAAAAGTATTGCTAAAAATTTAATAAATTGAAAAATGTTAGAAAAAATCATATATTTCAAAAATATACTTTTCTTTTGGTTTGTTTGGCAATGATTTAGTTTTTGAGTAAATTATTAGGTACAAATTTTATTTTCCTTCTCATGATAAGTAACCGATCGAGAATGTTCTCATACAATTTAAAACGAGAAGATAAGATGGTGAGTATGCTTTTTTTTTTTTTAATTTCTCTTTTGATTTGTTTGACTATGATTTTCAATTTTTGAGTATTTAAAATCTTTAAATAAAATGTATAATTTGCATGACTATATTGAATTTATCATGAAAAGGATATCTGTGTAGTTTTTCTAATTTTGATTTAAAATTTAAAGAATTGAATTGATATAAAATTAATAGTTTTAACTTTGGCCTAAAGACTAAAAAACTTGAACTTTGTCATTTTTAACAATTTTGGCCGATTCATTTAATTTATAGTCACAGGGATTATTTCGACAGATTAACAGTTATTCCTTGATTTATAGATCTAAATCTCCAAGTAGCAAGAAAGAGCCAGCAGCGAAAGGATGCATTGATGACAATGCATATTGTTTCAGTGACAGAATTAGGAGTAATTATGTTTTCGAGAGATCACAAATCTTTAAATTGGGCTTTAACTTCAAAAGTAAATCACATTCAAAGTAGTTTCCTCTAACAAATATTCTAAATTGTACATAAATCAAGAGACTTAAACCAAAACGGCAGTCAAAACACGTGAAAATGGAATATCTACCACTGAAATTAAAAGCTCAAAATACGTGCTCTTGTACCGGTAGATTAGAGACTAAATGAACTTTCTCCATTTGCCAGAGCACTTGCCTCTGCCTATATTAAATTAAGCCACCTTGTAATGTAATAATAAATCTCAAATGATACGCTGCTCTTGTTATCAAAGTCATCTACATTGGTTTGTTCATTTTTGCAGGCTGTGCATATGGTCACAATACTGACTAATGAAAGGAGCACAGCATTTTTTCCTCTCACAGTTGGATTCCATCATCAGACCTCTCTATACAGGTGAGTTTTTTTTTTTTTTTTTTCTTTTTTTAAATTTTGTTGAACTACATTCATGCCTTTTATGTGTTTTTAAATATAATTATGAAATTCAAGTTCTGCTATTTATTCATGTCTATGTATTTCATTTTTTTTACTACTTAGAACCTAGAGAATATTAAAATGAGAATAAAAGCAACAGTGATGAACATTAAACGCAAACAAATATGGTAAACGATAGTTGATGAGTGGGTATTAATGGGAGGGGTGGCCATGGTTCCGGAACCGCCAGTTCCAGTTCTAAAAAATTTGGAATCAGAACCGAACCGAAAATTAACGGTTTCGGTTACGGTTTGGAACCGAACGGTTTCGGTTCCTCAATGGTTCCAAAATCGACGGTTTCAGCCGGTTCTCCGGCCAGGTTCGGACCGGTTTTGGCCGGTTTCAGATGGAATTAGAACCGTTGGTTCCGACTAAAGTTGGAACCGACGGTTCACGGTTCCAAAACTGATGGAACCAGAACCGAACCGGTTCCAGTTCGGTTCAGACCGATTCCGGTTCCCACCGGTTCGGAACCGATGATTCTGGTTCCGAAAACCGGATTTTGGCCACCCCTAATGGGAGAAGAATTTCAGACAGCTAAAATAAAAGAAAATATTAAAAAAAAAACAACAACAACAACCAACAAGTAGGAAAGAGTATGGCAAGCAAAGTTGTTGGATAGGAATTACACCCAGTTAATTCATTTTATAGCTAGAAACTCCCATATAAGGTTTGGTGGGTTTTGTTTTGAAGAAAATAAAAAATTAAAAATGCCAATTAAATTCAAAAGTAGGCAAAACACAAACTATAAAAGGAAAAGGAAAGTAATGTTGGTGTTTGATCATCTAAATTTTCACTTGTATGCATAAATTGTAGCGATTCAAACACAACTTCACAGTTTTCAAATTTTCATGAATAGCTGACAAATACTGAACAAATTTTGATTGAAATTCTTAGTTCAACAATACAGCTCAATTAAGTCTCAAACACTCTCAATTCTTCAGATGGTATGCTTTTCTTCTTTGACTAGACTCGACTCTTTCACGCCCAAGAATTCGATGCACTGCCAACATACCAAACATAGCAATAGTTTGGTTGTAACGATAAACACAATTTAATAATAGGATGACTAATTTTCAACTAATATGAATTATCTCAAGGCCATGCAACAAGTATCTAAATAACTCAAATTCTAAAACGCCCGAAGAAAATTCCTCAACAGCCAAGCAAAATAGAATTCCCGTAAAAATGTCAAATCATCAAACAAAAAGACAAAACAGGTGCTCATAATTTAAACCCACAACAAATAAATTTGAGAATTAAAACTCTGTATATAAATAAATTATCATAAACAATATAAAAATTACCTGATTCATTATAAATTTAGGTCTATGCTGAGGCCAAGATCAAAATTCAGAATAAAAATTTGACCTTTCTCCTCCCTGAACTGAAACTGTGAAACTGATTAACAAAGAGAGAAGTTTCTAAAGAAAAAGAAAAGAGAGAGTGAAGAGAATTAATGCGATGAAGTCTTACCAAAATCGAAATTGAAGGAAAAATATCACAACAAGAAAATGAAGCCATGTGAAGTATGAATAAACCTCAATAAACCCTAAGTTAGGAATTAAATAGAAGATAAGAGAAATATTTTACAAAGAGTACTACTTCCTTACTCTTAAGTTTTAGCCAAAGATTCTCTCTCTTTCTCTCAAAACTTAAACCTAAAAACTCTCTTTTCTTCTTCAACAGGCGTCAACTGGTGAGAGCTCACCAGTAGTCACCATGCTCTCACCAGTGGTCACCATTTTCCTTTTTTAGCTTGTCTTTTTGCAAATAATCCTCAGATATGTATACAGATCTAAATTATTATTGTTCAAATATTGTATTTATTATTGCTCGTATATTGAAATTTTGTTCTCAGATCTAGTTCTGAGTTATTGTTATCACTATTGTGGTGATTTTGTCTAGTGTCTTTTATCATTTGGATGTTATGCAGAAAGAAGTGCAAATCTCCCTTTTAATGAAAGGAAGAAATTTGAAAGCAGTCAGATCGGACTAGTAGAAATACCATAGATTCAAACAGTGGCTATGAATAGTCACCAAGTGGAACAAGTAATCGTCTATCTCATATCTTATGCTCTGTTAACTCGATCAGATATTTCAAACGAAATTGTGTTTTTTTATTCCTTGTATAAGCAATTTATTATTAAACTTTTTATATAAAAATATAGAATTATATTAATTTGTAACCCATATCTATTTACAGTTTTCTATTAATGAAATTCATGGTTTGATTTCTTCTAAAAAAAATTACAAAAAGTAGAAGAAACTGCAAGAGGAAGAATTAGAAATTGCCTGAATAGATAGAATGGGCTAAGAAGAGTTGGCAAGATTTTTGAGAAGATGAAGTGGGCTAAGAAATAATGGTAGAATAGGAATTAAATAAAAAGGAAACGGCAATTCACTGTTCTATGAACAATGCCGTCGACTCGATTCCCGAGAGCATTGATGAGAGATGCTGCCACTTTCATGCAGGATTCTAGGATTGCGGTCCTCAACTCACTGGGATAGAGCTCGGCCTATAATACTCTAGTGAAGATCAAACCCGGGGTCCACCCTAAAATACTGTCGCTGAGGATCGAATCCGGATTAAACACGCGGATGATTGCCTTTACCACTAGGCACCACCTTAGGTGGTCATTGATTTTGGTTTGTGTTTTGAATTTATATTTCATTACCAAATTAAATAAAATAAAGAAATGGAGAACAAAAACCGCACGTCTGATGGTCCGCGAGAAAGTCGCTAGAAGCTCTCTCCTTCCGTTTTATACTTTTCTTCTACTCTCTTCTTCTCATTTCTCTTTGGAGTCTAGAAGAATCATTTTCTTCTACCTATTTGTATCTATCAGGTAAAATCTCTCTCTCTCTCTCTCTCTCTCTCTCTCTCTCTCTATACTGACATTAATATATTTTTTCTTATTCATGTGAGTATCTTCTAATCATCAGTTGAATCTGTTTCTAGTTATCTAAATATCTTCAGTTAATTAGGATATAGTATTGGAGTTCAACATTGGATGGCCGTGTTTGGTTTGGTTGCTGAGAAAATGGAGGAAAATAAAAGAAAATTGTGGTGTTCGTTTTTCGTAATCCGAAAGACAATGTATTATAATCTTAGCTTAATGTCAGGCCGTTATTAAGCTAATTTAAGTCGATTTTTAACGTACAATGATAATCATTAAGCTCCTACAATTTCTGCAGTGAGAGTCGATTGTGGTGCGGAAGAGATGATTTGGGGAATTATTCGCCGAAAAGTTGCTTCTGTAAATTCTGAATTTCTTTTTTCTTTTCTATCGTTTTATTTTGTAATTTATAATCGTATCTAAACTAATTTTCTTTTTGATTATGGACAGTCTTGGGGTACCGGACAATCAGTATCGAGAATTAGGCCTACAACGATTAGGCCGAGATGTTTTGCACGAAAAGAGGTATTAATCTTCAATTTTTAGTTCATTTGGGATTGCAAAATTCTGAAAAAAAAAAATCTGGATTATTGAAGTAACTCCCGTATTTTGAAGGTTGGATTGTAGTCAGGCTTTACTATGAGTAATGCCATTTTCTTGATGCTCATTTTATCTTGCTTATTTTACTAGCATATCTTGCGATAAAAAGGTCATGGTTGGTGCAGATTATGATTTGATAAGACAAACATGTTAGGTTGCATGATTGAGACAGTAAGAATATGCAGTATAAGATGTATTTGCTTTTGATATGCTGTTTTTTGAATGTTTTTGGGGTTGTAGCCATGTAGTGGAATGTGGATGTAAAATCCTTTGAGCTCTTTATGTTCCTTGCTTCAGTTACAGATTAGATTTGTCAAACATGGAGAATTTTTTTTACAAGAGCAGGATGCTTTGTTTGATATGCTTTTGAAATAAATTATAAAGTTATATTTCTTTGCTTCTCACTCTTCTTTTGCTGTATTATAAAATTAAGTATCATAAATATTTTTTTTTGGTTCCTGCTTATATTTTGATCTATCTATCTATCTGTTAAGATCAGTTCACTCATTACTATCTTGCCACAAAATTGTGGATAAATTTCAGTTCAAAATCTTTTTGTACTGAAGGTTGCTGGAGATGTTAATTTATTAAGGATTATGCAGGCTATTATCAGTGGCAATGGCTTAGAGCTTGTCCGATGCTTTAATTACTCCACTTTCTTAGGTAATCATAACACTGAATTTCAAAGAAAAACATTTTGTTATTTTTTATTGTCATTAAATTTTGTTTAACCCGATTTTTTAATTCTTGCTTTATTAGGAAATCATGCAGTAAAACAGAGAAGGTTAGTCAGCTCTCAACTTGTACTGATCTAATTGGTTGATGAGTTTTAAAATAGGTGTGATGGTATACAATTTGCTGAGTTTTGTGCACTTTTCAGTTTAATCCTATGCTCTAAATTTTATCAACTATATACTTAAGGTACTGATTTTATGTCAATTGTATCCAATTGGTTTAGGGCATAATGTAGTGTTAGCAATTCACATGGCATCATCAAATGATACAAGTCTTGGAAATTCGATAATAAATATTTGCATAACTTGTTGATTTAGAAGGATGGGATCCTCTTGAACCTTATTTCCTTCTCATGAAGCTCAGTAAAGAGATTTATGCTTTGGAAAATACTACTCTTTGGTTACTCTTATGGCTTAAAAGGGGATCACTTTTTCTGAATTAGCTACATATGTTCATATTTGCCTTCAATTTTAGTGCTATATTGGCATGGGTACACATCTGAGATTCACTGGATACAATTGAAACAAAATCAGTTACCTGAGTGTTTCATTTGATAAAATTGAAAAAGCATGCAAAGTTCAGGATATATTAGCTGATCAAGCCTTTAAAATACACTGAATTTTGATATATTTTATTCTTTCCCATCACTGAATTGAAAGTTTATTGTCTTCTTTAATTCTCTTTTCTTTTTTGTTTTGCCCACAGGGAAATTACTACACTGGTTCAATCTGAGTATCTATTTGGTTTCAAAAGTAGATCATTTTCTTCAGACAGTGGTACTTAAAGAATTCATGCATGTTCATGTGATTTTACATTTGATGCTTCTGAATGCCGTCCTTATTATTTATTTTATCCTGGGTTGTAGGAGATCTAGTTGATGCTGTTGTCCCTTTCATGGGCGAATCCATTACTGATGGCACCTTGGCAAAATTCTTGAAGAGTACGTGATTCTAACAATAGGCATCTGGTGCTTTCACTTATAAAGCACTTAGGTGTAATTTGATAGACGTAATTGAATGTAATGCAATGAAGTGAAATAAATTTTTAGTTCATTTTTCTATTGATTTTTATTTGGTTGCATTCCATTACATTGATTACATTCTGCCAAATTACACATTAATTCTCTAATTAAATCTTATTATATATGCTTGCACATTAAAATACGTAACTGGAATGCCTTCCACATTCCTTTGATGCATATTATGAACAGAACCTGGTGATAGAGTTGAAGTTGATGAGCCCATTGCTCAGATTGAAACTGACAAGGTAATTATGTGAAGGGTAATTTCTGTGATTCTGAGGCATCAAAATGGGTCATTGCTGTGACTGAGTGCCATCAACATGATTGAATTGTTTATTTACCATTAGGTGACCATTGATGTAGCTAGTCCTGAAGCTGGCACTATTCAAAAGGTAAAGCGATGCACTGTAGCAACATTAAATTTGTAGAAATACTGATTTCATCGTCTTTGGCAGTGGATAAGAGCAATTCTTGATCTCCCCTTTCTCTCTCTGTCTTCCTGTCTCTCTATCTGCTTCTCTCTGTGTAATTGCTAGTAGTTAGTAGCAAAGGAAGGTGAGACGGTGGAACCAGGTACCAAGATTGCTGTCATTTCAAAATCAGGTGAGGCAGCAAAGCAAGCTGCCCCACCAGAAAAGGCTGCTGCAGAGCCTCCCCCTTCCACAGAAAAGGAGAGTGGGGGAAAACAAACCCCTGCAGTAGATAGTGGTCCCATTAAGGACAGTAAAAGAGCACCATCCGCACCACAACCTCCAGTTAAAACTCCTTCATCAGCTCCCAAACCCACAGAACCCCAACTTCCACCAAAGGACAGAGAAAGAAGAGTAAGTTATATGATAGTTTTTCCCATGAAAATGCACTTTTCTTTTGGTTTATTATACTCCCTACTTATTGACAACAAGGTGCTGTTATTGTACAATTCTGTTACTAAGGTTCCGATGACACGATTAAGGAAACGGGTTGCAACACGATTAAAAGATTCTCAAAATACATTTGCAATGCTGACCACATTCAATGAGGTTGATATGTAAGTTCAATTTCATATATTGTTAATAAATGTTGCTAAATCATCAGTTTTGATAGGCTGGACTATTTTCAATTTGTATCTGTAATGTATTTCATCTCAAGGTATAAACACTGCAATTGGCAAACTAAGACTCTGTTTATTTCTGTAAAATAACTTGCAGAAAAATATTTTTCACAATTTTTCGTTGTTTGGGGCGTTCAGGAAAATAATTCAACGGAAAATATTTTCCAAAATCATTTTTAAAGAAAATGACTTACCATTCTTAAGAGAGGAAAATATTTTCTAGATATTGACAAACTTATTATAACATTATAAATGCATATTTTTTAATGTAATTAATCACCAGTAGCCCTTCAGTCACTCACCGCCACCGGCCAACGTCAGCCACAACCGGTTAACTTTCATAATTTATCATTTTTTTGCTTTTTTTCTCATATTTAACAAAAAAAAAAAAATTTAATTACAAAAATTCTATTATTATAAAATATAAATATATTTATGGTCCTATGAGTTAAAGATTTTAATATCTTTTAACTAATTTTTAACATTGCAACAAAACAACGGATTCCTTGGAAAATATTTTCTAAAAGTGAGTTATTTTTTGGAAATAAATGGAGTTTAGAAGTTCAAAAACTTCAATGAATGAGATTGCATGCCATTCAATCTACAATTTCTCTTAGGCTTTCTTCATTTTGTGAATGGCTTGCAAAATGCAATGCAATTTCAATCCATATCTGTAATCATAATGATTTTGCATGATACAGGACCAACTTGATGCAGCTCCGTTCTGATTATAAGGATGCATTTGTCGAAAAACATGGAGTGAAATTGGGATTTATGTCTGGATTTGTCAAAGTAACACGTTGAACTCCAGTTGTAGGAATCATCATATAATATGCATGATGATGTTGGATTGTTTTGCCATGTGCATGAACACCTGAATCTCATTATTATTGTTACAGGCTGCAGTTAGTGCACTTCAATACCAGCCTGTTGTAAATGCTGTCATTGATGGAGATGATATCATATACAGAGACTACATTGATATTAGCATTGCTGTTGGCACTCCAAAGGTATACATTATCGTTAATTCATTACCCAACCATTTTTTCTTTTCCAAGTTTTTGTGGCCCCTTATTGAGAATTTGGGAGATAAATATGGCTGGCACCAAGCTCATTAACTTGTGGCATACAATTGGAGAGGGTAAATATTATTGAATGGTTAAGATTTATGAAATAGACAAGAAATTGCATGAAATTTACTGTTTACATGTGAAAGGCATGCACTGGTGCTTCTATTAAAGGTCAGATTGACACTGACATTAATTACATCTTCCCTGGATTCAAACTATTCTTTATTGGCAAATATCCCACATCATAATTTAATATTGTTGTGTCTATTTATCAAAGCTTGGGTTGCATTTATCAATATAAGGAATCACCACAGATGGCATGTCTAAATTTTTTTCAGTAATTTTTGTAATAAGAAATTGGATTTGTCAATGGTCGCACGCAACAGAACAACTATTGAAGTTGAACAAATTTTTAGAATTTAGGATTCGTCTACTTTTCTAAAGTGTAAGGTTCTATCCTTGTGGTCACTGTATTGAGGATCTAAACATTTCCTTGTTTTAGGAATGAAACAACAGAGTCATATTTATCAAGCTTTTCATAAACCCTACCCCAGCTACACCACCACAAGAAATAATTATATATTCTTTCTTTTGTATAAATTCCATACTCTTTTACATAACTAGTTCATTTTATTAATTATTAATTAATTATTAAGCCAAATGATGAGAAAATTGAAGTACTTAATGCTTGAACAATTTTAGCCCCAGCTTTCAGTTTTATCCATTATAACCTGTTTTAGGGCAATGGTGTCAGTTATAGTGATACTCTGTGTAAGCTAGTCCGCTTTGTCATTCTGAGGTATGCAATGACTCCATTTTCAATTTTCCAGATACTATTTATCTGAATTTAAACTAGAAAGACTATAAATTATTAAACCTAAGTCCAAAAGTAATCTGCTTCTCACATTTTATTTCATTTATACTGAACATAGAATATATTAATATTACCTATGATATCACTTCCACGAGTGTTTTTGTATGGAAGGATTACTTGTTAAATCGAACAATGTTGGAAATAGGATAACTAAAATATCAGCTGAACTGCCTCAAGAACAATAAACCAAAGAACACAATACTATTACTCTCAATAACCATTTTGATGAAATTCTCGTTTTGCATTAGATGGAATTGCTTGTCTAATTTCCATGCATTCATTACTGTTACAGAATGTATATTTTGGTGACAATGCACGATACCAACTGTGCTAATCGTGATTATTAAAAGCTTCTTGAGGCAAATCAGAGTGGAAAGGACAGTCTGATAATTTCCACCTGGCCTCACCTTTTAAACCCCCGTTGGTATAAATGAATTCCATAAAATTTTGTGAAATTCAGTTGAATTTCCAATTTTGGCTGTTTGTATGTTCATTTCAACCCATGAATCCAATCATGTGAAATTGAAAACAACTAAACCAAATTCCATCAAACTTACACAACTAAAATTCTGGATGAAAATGCCGTTGTCTCCTTTCTTCCCTCTCAATTTTTTCTTCTCTTTTTCCATCTTTTATCTGCCCTTCTCTTATTCTCACTTTCCCTCACTCCTTTCCTCTATCTCTCTCAATTTCCATTTTCTTTTTTCTTATTTATTTTATTTTTCTGTAAAATTAGTTTAGAAAACTATTACATATTAAATTGAACTTTAAATTTATACCAACTATTAATGATCATAACAAACTTGAAAATTCATTTAAAATGAACTCTACATTTTAAAATGATAAACAAAATGGGCCTAAGATTTTAAAAGATGTCTTCCATTTTTATCATATCCACACATTTTGCAAATGGGATGTTATCTAATACGTATTTTGACATGAACATCAAAGTCGATTATATGGAGGAAGCAGACCACTGAGATTAAGCAATTAGAAATAGGATCCAGATTGCCTTTACTTTCTTGTGTAGATGGGTGCACTGTAATGAGCCTTTGATTCATGGTAAATAAATATATTTATCATTTTAGCCTTGCTCTCACACTCATTCTTTCCTTATAATACTATTGTTTTGCACCATTCAACAAGATGATTTGCAATTTATACTATAAATTGTGCTATTATAGTACTGCCTGTTAATGGCAAAAGAACTAACGGCTTTCCTCCTCATCCTTCTTTCCCTTCCTCCTCCTATTAAAGGGACTTGTTGTTCCAGTTATCCGTAATGCTGAAAGTATGAACTTTGCGGATATAGAGAAGGAGATCAACACTCTAGCTAAGAAAGCAAATGATGGTTCTATCTCAATTGATGAGATGGCAGGAGGTACATTCACAATATCTAACGGTGGGGTTTATGGAAGTCTTTTGAGTACACCGATCATCAATCCTCCTCAGGTCCCATTCTGTATAACCTTCTCTTTTTGGTTTAATTCCTAAATAATGCAAAATTTTTTTTAGAACTAAGTCTCTTATTTCCTGTTCTCTATTGCAGTCTGCTATCTTGGGTATGCACTCTATAGTCAGCCGTCCAATGGTTGTTGATGGCAATGTAGTTCCACGACCAATGATGTACATAGCACTAACATATGATCATCGGCTAATTGACGGAAGAGAGGCTGTGTTTTTCTTACGCCGTATCAAAGATGTAGTAGAGGATACTCGAAGGCTTCTTCTTGATGTATGAGGAATCCCATCAAATTTCACGGTTTTCGGTATACATGGACCTTAGTAGATTTGAATTTTGTGGAATGAGAATAAATATCTCAGAAGATATGGAGGGAGCTGTTGTTGATTTGCCCGCAAGTGAGTTCTTCAATTACTATATAGGCGCAAGTGTTTTTGCAACAGGAAATGTTAGATGATTATGAGTAAATGGTTTTACATGATTAACATTTTAAAACTTTTTCTTCAGGGTAATGAATATGTATGCCTTTGAAATATACAATTTATCATATATGACATGTTCCAGTAGTTTTCAAATATCGAGCTAATTAGTTTTCTTGCATTGTCGCTATCCAACGGGGAAGATTGCTGGATCTTTTTGCCTGAAGGTAAAGGGACCCATTCTTTATATTAGACATGATCACAGTTTTAAAACTGATGGATTAAGTTATAAGAAAGGTGGAATCGAAGCTCAACAGTTAATTTTTGTTCTGTTTCCGTTTAAAATCGAAATTAGATAATTTATTTTAACTTATTTAAATTCTTTTTTAAATTTGTAGTTTGAATGAATAATAATAATAATAATAATAATAATTAAAATTATTATTGAAAAAATTACAATTGAATAAACAAATCTTAAAATTTATTTAAAAAAAGTTAGAACGGAACAAAAAAAACAAATTGGGATTTCTTTAATAAAATCAGTCTACAACTAATGTGAGAAAATTTTATATTACCAGTTAATGATGCATCTTACGTCAATGTCCTAAGCAGAAACAATATTTATGTCGTAACCGATCCAAGCTCTGAAGCAATTACACATTCTATTAGATTTTTTTGTCAATCTGTTAATTGAATTCTGAAGCAATTAAAACTTATTCTGTAACCTAATCCCATTAAAAATGACTGTATGAAGGGGAAACGGAATGAAGTTTATGAACTGGAATATATGGAATGTGTTTTTTTCATTTTGTTTTGTCAGTTTGCCCTCGGCTTCTGACAATGGCAATGGCCGCCAATGGTTTGATTCACTTGAAAATGATCTCGCAAATCTTGGAAAATTCTGTAATCCGCCAGACGCGCATTGGGATGATATTTAACCAACAATTAGAAATCAAACACGTTTTAAAGTAACGACTTTTTTCCGTCAATTCAACAAAGTAATTGGAATATAAAATATAAGATCTGAATATTTTTAAAGAATTTATCCTTCGAATTTAGTAATGATATATTTAGTCATATAAAATTAAGTTCCTTTAAATAGGAGCTTTGAAGTAAAAAAACTTGACCATTTTTCAGTTGGCCAATACCTTAAGATACAGATAATATCTAGGGTCAAAATAGGCTTAATTTTCATTTTACTTACAAGTCTCAATTTTAGATAAATTGAACATTATCATTAGACCTAATAGTGCTCGAGAACTTGCCCAGTCCGTTCTTTTACCAAGCTAGTATAAGATTTTTAAGCCTGAGCTCAGCTCATTAGTGCCCAAAATTAAAACTTGGCTGAGCTCGAACCAAGGGAGTACGTTTTACCAGGCTCATTGGTCTAAACGCAGTCAAGTTCAAAAGGTAAATTGAACATTATTTCTATTTTTAATTCAAAGTAAAATTATACCAATATTATATGTCTTAAATTACCACGTACTAAAAGAAATAATTTCTTAGTTTTTACTTTCAGAAAGAGCAAGAGGAAGCTAAACGGCAAGCTATTTTTGTCCAACAAGTTTCAAGTGATAGTAGTACAAGGCTTGTCATATCTAAACCTATACACCACCCACTTGATATCACAAATGTATGCTATAAAACATTACATATTATATGATTTGAGGATATATATATGTATAATACGATGAAGGAAGCACATGTCAGTTAAGTTGTAACTTCCTAGGCAGACAAAGTCATACTTTTTATGAGTAACAAAATTATGTACATCTACCTGCATTTATTGTAATCCCACTCTCAGGTGATGAATAAAAACCGCAAATCTGCTTCAGTCAGTTTTCCTAAAGCTTCTGACGAGCCACCTACAGTCCTGTGAGAAAGGCATAAAATAATAAATCGAAATGTTTGGACCAAGAATTGCGATATCGTACAAAATCTGGAAGACATAAGACTAACCCTTCGAACACCAGCTCCTTTTTTTCTTGCAGCTGCAAAATCCTCTCCTCAACTGTGTCCTCAATGATAAATCTCACAATTCTACAAATGCAAAGAAAATGTAACCTTTAAGGTAAAACTACTCAACTTGTACTTCAATTTTGCAAAATCTCCGTACTGAATATGGCACCTGATTGGTTTGTATTGGCCTATCCGATGAATTCTATCTTGGGCTTGACGTTCTACAGCTGGGTTCCACCAAGGATCCATCAAGAAAACCTAGACATGAAGTAGAAAATTTAGAACAGCCTAATGAAAGGCAAGAACAAAAGGGAGGAATGCAATATATTATATAATTAACAAAAGGAATGGAACATATGTTTAGATATTAAGGGAAGCAAGTTGTTAAAAGGGATAAAAATTAAAATAAATAAAATGAAAAAAAAGAAAAGAAAAGAGGTACCTGAAATCATCCCCAGAAGAAAGAAGGAAAATAAAAATAGAAGGTATTTCCGTGGTTCAATTACAAAAAGATTTGACAGTACAACAACAATAATAAAAAATAAAATACGAGATTTTTGTAATGATAACATGCCAAAACTATCACGAACTTCAGCATCTCTTGTAAACAAATCTAATTTTAAATCTAATTTAACATAAAAATAATTAGTAATGTCTTTCAATTGCTTCATTATTTGCATGAATTAACAGAGACTCGGCAAAGAATGGAACGACCACAGAAAGAGAAGCGAAGCACTAACATGTGATGCTACTGTCAGATTGAGAGCAATGCCCCCAGCTTTTAAACTCATTAAGAAGATCTTGCAATCTGGATCCTCAGTAAATTTCTTGATAGCAGCATCCCTTGCAGGCAAAGACATGCTTCCCACCAATTGGACACAATTTACACCGGACTGCAAGAAGGTTACCCCATTAAATGAAATTCTAGTCAAAATATTTTATTAAAAATGATTTTTACCTTGTGAAGTGAGTAGCTTATGAGATCCAAGAATGAAGTGAACTGGCTGAAAACAATTCCTTTCGCAGAACCATCCCTTTCAACCATACATCTAATTTCTTCCCTCTGCAGCCATATAAAAACTTACTCAACTACAACAAGAATATATATTGTGTATGCACATCCAGCAGAAAATGTAAACTAGAAAATCAATTAAAAAAATAATAAAAAAAAAGCAGATTTGTAGCCAACCAAACAATGGTTCCTAATTAGTATAGGATCCTAGATTCTAGTTAGTCTAATCCTAAATAGACTAAACTTCCTGCTTTCATAATTTCCTAGTTTGTCATTGTATCCTCTATTAAAAGAGGTATTATTGCTATTAATAAAATAAGTTAAAATATCCCCAAACACTAGATCGGAGCTCGCTCTAACGAGATTCAAGGTTTTCAAGTTCCCTTTAAAGAGCTTGAATTAATTAGCAAAACTAGGTCGCAAGAAGAATCAGACTTTCCCGTAAACCGCCATGTGACTCGATCCTATGATCGTATTATGTGACTCGATCCTATGATCGTATTCTTAACAATTTGGTATCAGAGCCGATCACAATGCGCGACAATATCAGGCCAGTATTACAGGAAGAATGCGCCTTTACAGAGTCCATGGTAGAAGCTAGGGTTTCTGAAGTTGAAAAGCGCTTGGATAGCCAATTCAAACAATTCAGTTCCATTCAGGACCAGCTACAATAGATAATGGCTCAGCTGCATAAATTGACAGCTGGAGAAGGCGAAAACAGCAGCGGCAGCACCTTCATTCTTGGCAGGACATCAAATTGACAGATCAATGGAAGGGGCATGTTACCATCCCCAACAGGAGGAATAAATTCCAGCAGCCCACGCGGTTGTTCCTAGATACACCAAGCTGGATTTCCCAACTTTTGATGGCTCTGAGGATCCCTTGATTTGGTTACACCGATGTGAACAATTTTTTGAGAACCAACATACAAACAAAGTAGACAAGGTTGGACTGGCAGCCTTCCACATGTTGGGGGAAGCACAACTCTTGTATTATCAATTGAAATTGGAAAAACGCACTATAAACTGGACCGAGTTTCGAAACTATTGCTCCATTCAATTTGGTCCTCCCGAAGGCAGCAATCCTTCGGGAGATTTGGTACGTTTGCAACAGTTGGACAATTTAGAAATCTATCAAAGGCAATTTCAAGAAAAGCTAGCTCAGGCTAGCCCATACGTCAAAATAGATCAGCACGAGGGATTGTTCATGGCCGGGATGGATGATTCAATCCGATTGGATGTCCAAATGCATAAATTTACTGATTTGGCAATGGCTATGAGTCTCGCTAGGGCTTTTGAGAAGAAGCTACAGCTGTCTGCAGTGTCACACCTCCATGATACCACCTCTTCTTCCGCCACCAGGTCCAACTACTTCGTTCATAAACCAAATGCATCTCAGGGCATCGCAATTTCTGCACACTCCAACACTCCAACAGCGCCTCCTCCCCCTCCTCTCCCTTTATTAAAAAATTAACAAAGGCAGAAATGGGGAAAGACAAGCCAAAGGATTATGTTACAATTGTGATGATCTGTTCATTCCAGGGCACCAATGTAACAGGCTGTTTTGGTTGGAATTTGATAGTGAACCAAACTCATCCATTCAAGAACATGAGACAAAACCAGCTTGAGGACAAGCTTGTCTTCCTGGAGGGGAGTTATATTATGGATGTATAGAATTAGTTAAATTATCATGGATTCCTAATTAGTATAGGATCTCTAGAATTAATTAGATTATTAGTTTAGGATTCAATAAAACATAGGATCCTAGATTCTAGTTAGTCTAATCCTAAATAGACTAAACTTCCTGTTTTCATAATTTCCTAGTTTGTCATTGTATCCTCAGTTTAAAAAGGTATTATTGGTATTAATAAAATAAGTTCAATATTCTCAAACAAGAGATTGGAGCTCTCTCTAACGAGATCCAAGGTTTTCAAGTTCCCTTTGAAGAGCTTGAATTAATTAGCAAAAATAGGTCGCAAGAAGAATCAGATAGACTTTCCCATAAACCGCCCTATGACTCGATCCTACGCTTCTACTCTTAACATTTTCATTCAACAGAAGAAGCAAAGATAATATTATAAATAGGCATAACCATGTTGAGCACCGTGAACAGGTAAACCATATGAGAACACATGCTATCCTCTACATAAAGCAGGTTTTTCTATTGATTTGAAGCAATGAAATAAACATAATACTTTCACATGTTACATACCAAAGCCTCTATCTTTGTGCTTGTCTGAAAATCATCCAGGTTAATTCTGTTGAGAATACTAGAGGATTTGAAGCCCTTAATGGTTGTTTTAGCAGTCTGACCACTATCCATCTTCGTTGTCAAATCAACAGTAAGTAATCTAGAACAGGTAGGGCATGAGACTTGTCCCATGTGAGTAGAGAAATCAAGCAGACAATCCTTGCAAAAGACATGGGAACAGGAGGTAGCCTGAAAGAATAAAAGTATAAACGACAAATCAATAAGGAGCTTGTACAGATTGTGTTCGTTAAATTTATGCAAAACCAAATGCAGCGAGAGCCATTATAAACTTGAATTTCATTCCAACAAGTTTTGGTTTGTAAGAACACTCTAAATGCAAATATCAGTGTACTTATTTTTAATTTCTGGAAGTAATAAAAATGTACATTATCTGTGATAAGCCACTAATAGCATGCAAGAAGTAATTATAAATATCAGAACCATGACAATACAAATAAATGCTCATTTATTTCTTGAAATAGCGATCATTTAAGTTGGCCAAGACGTTTAAAAACATCACAAAATTTCAATGTGATTTTTCTCTAAGAAAACTTAGAAGGTTCAGCCAGAAATTGTTTGGTATGAAATTTAATAAACACACACAAACACATTCTTTTAAGCCATTACTACTTGATTTTCAACCCAATATGGTGATCATCAAGCATTAGAAACTGGGACTGGGACTGGACCATCATCCCAATCTTGCTATTATATTTCCAGTAACCAAAATACCACCTAAAGAGTAAAGAAAGTTAATTGAAGGATCTTGAGCCAAAAAAAATCAAGGGAAAAACACAGTTGAAGGGAAGTTGGAGACCAGGCAGAAAGGGACAAATCAAACATCGAAAGAGAAGGAACACAACAACGGAAAAAGGTTACTCACAACAGGATCTTCAGCTGGATCATGGCAAATGCCACACACTTGTTCAACATTATGCGCTTCGACCAAGTTTTCTCCCTTTTGTGCTGCAGTTTTAGAATATACAACGAGGTAAGGATGATCAACTGCCTGCAAATTTGTCCAAATATAAAAAAGAATAATCAGATGACAAGATTTTTCTCAATAAAAGAAATATTACACATAAGCTTTCCACTTCTTGTGACTAAAATATGTATAATTCCTTTCCAAATGAACCAGAAAAATAGTGGGAGAATCAGCCAGATTCTAACTTGGAAAAAATATCGCATGTCAAAAAAAGTACTTCGTACAAAATTTTTAATCTACTCTTTAGAAAAACAAGTGCCAGTGTTTTAGAAATCCAAACAAAATCAGAGCCTGTAGCTCTCCAATTAGAAAATCAAAAATAGAAGAGGGCAAAACTTCCTCTTGCTTCATAAACTCTAACATTGTAAGGTAAAAGTTTCCCTCTTTACTTTTCAATACACGATGATGTAACAGTATCATTTTCTTAGCATATTGATTCATGCAATATCAACCATCTGAGAACCTTGGACCAGCTAAGTAATCAATTTAAAAGCCCATTCCATAAACAAAAGAAATGATTTGTATATAACTTATAAGTAAATTGTGCTTTTGCATAGAAAACAAAGATACTAGAATCAATCCCACAATTTACATAGAAAACAAAGATACTAGAATCAATCATATAGATCATTAACAATATAATAATTTATTTACCTGCCGTAAACGAGTGAGAAGGTCAAAAATGTGTGCGTAATTATTCATTACAGTTCCAGCTGTAACATATCTGTAGAGATAAGATGGGGCAATTAGTCTTATAGCATAAGCACAAATAATGCCTGTGATAAATGAAATTATTCTACGTTTGGGAATATTTATTAACATTAGATAACATAAAAGTCTTTTTACATTAAATTTTAAGGTATAAGGGTCGACCAACATAGGTAATTAGCATGAGCATTCGAGGAAAGATTTGTACTAACCACACTGAAAAGAAAGCAACAAAGATTCTTACGTATTAAATTGTGCCTGGCTTTCATTGTACAATGAATGATAGTAATCTTCTTCTCTAACATCCAGAGAATCACGCCTCAGCGTAACCTTGAGAAGAAATGGCGCAGAAATTGATGTTAAAAAGCCCAGAACTAGCTCACAGAGTCGTTATATTGGTAGGAGAACTTACCACCCTAGGTGGAAGAGCAAGATCAGAAGCCCTGCTTTTTTTTGTGCGTCTGAGCACTATATTCCTTAGAACTTTTTGTTTGAGCAATATCATTGCTCTTTTTCCAATATCAAGTGCTCCATAAGATTGAATTGGATTAGAAATGTACTAAAATTGAAAAAGAAGAGAACATATATTAGAATTGAAAAACAAAGATTCTATAAAAATACCCACCAAGTTATTTACAAATAAGGAAACTAGAAAAGTTACAGAACTCACTTTATTCCACCAGCAAAAATGTCTCACAAAACTATGATTGCAGCCCAAACATTGCGCTGATGATCTATAGGAGGACATCAGGTTAACAGAAATGTGAATAACAAACAAGTGCATTAAACTTTCAGTCAGAGAAAGATCCAGATAAGAGACAAAGGAAAAGAAGAAAAAGATGACAGCAACCATTATGTGAAACCCGACTTGATTAAGTAACCCTCTAAGTTCTCAACATACAGAAACTCAAAGAAATGGATGAAGAGAACAAAAGGGGAAATAAGCAGATGAGAACAGAAAAGAGCCCTCCAAATTTAAGGGACAGAGAAAGGGAAAATGGAAGAGCGCACAACTGATTGATTATGAAAAAAAAAGGGCATTTTGTGTGGTCCAGATTCTCATTCCTTGCTAAATCTATTGTCACAAGTAACTCAGGTGAATTGTTATATATCCAATTTTAGAAAATTTAGCAAACTTGTAAAATATAAATTGAAGTTGACATGTCCCATGAAAGTGAAATACAGCTCTAATTATTATCTAATAGTTGTAAGTTCATGGTAGAGAAAATGACCTAGGTTCATAACAACAAAACACCCTATTACCATACCAATTATTTCACATAAAACAAAACTATCATAATACTGCTTGTCTGGGAAAGTGTGGATAAAACTGAAATGGCCATAATCTGCTTCAACTTACATAGCAGAAAGAAGCACACTAGTTTACCATCAGCCATAAATAAGATTCACAAGTGCGATCAATCAGATCATAAACATCTTTGAATTTCACACCATACCTATAGTCAAGGGTTCGGCAATCACAATCCTTACACAAGTAATAAGAGTATGGAACAATTTGCAGGAAGCGTACCTGTGTAAGTGGAAGATAAAGTGCATGAATTGGATAACAAAGTCTACAAAACAAAAGATAATTTTTCCAGAAAATACAGTAAACTCACAAGAGAATAAAGCTCTCCAACACGATTTTGAAGGGGAGTACCACTTAGAGCCCATTTATATGAAGATTCTAAAGAAAAAATAGCTTTTGCAGTATTACTACGCCTATCTTTCACATAATGAGCCTGTATTCGACACAAGGGGGAAAGAAAATAAAAGGTGAATACTATTATAAACCAATAAATCATACAAATGATAGAAATAAGAATTTGCACACGTTCACACATACACAAATAAATATGTTGTGAACTATACCAGTTCTCAAGACTGGAGCTATAAACCACTCAGCCATTTCTCCGAAATTGCAATAGAAACAAAACAGGGAGGTTTTTGATGATTGTAAAAATTTCCATATTTATAGAAATAGAACATCGGAAAAGAAAGAGATAGACTATAATATATGTACATCTAGTTGTCAAAAACATATAAACATCTTATGTTAACATTAGGAGAATGAAGAGAGAAATTTTCAATCAGCATTTTACCATAAAATTATATAGCCACCCACCGATTTGTGTAAATGAAATTGTAAAATTACTTTCTGGTAAAATCCCCACAGTCAGACTTGAATTCAATGTTTTGATAGAGTAAAACTTGACTTTTCAAGTTATTAAAATTGCTATAGGAAATTAATATCTGCATTCTATAGAGCCAAAGCAAAGTTTCAAATGAAATTCAAGAACACATTTCAAATGCATAAACAATCTGGAAACGCCTAAAGAGGCTTGAAGTGAGTGGTCCATTCACTACCCTTCTCCAGATGTCAACTCCAAAACAACATAAAGTCACCAGTATGTGGATGTAGATATACACAAATATAAAGAAGATTCTGAGCAGAAGACCTAAAAACCTGGTAGAACCTCACCTAGTTCTTTTTTTATTATGATTATTATCATGGATTAAATTCACAATGCATGGTCAAACAATGGCAATAGCAAGTTCCAAGGAGAAAATAAAGATCCAACATAACAAGTTACTTCACACCAAGTCACCTCGTCTAAAATAATGCGATCCCATTTCACAGAGTGCAAAATTGATTTCTCCCTAAGCAAGGGTTGTTTAACTTCCCAATCCTCCATATCTTCAATATCATTCCCTGAATCATGCTGTTTCCATTTCTTCTTCTGAGCTCCCTTCCTTGCATCACCCTGAGATGCATGATAAGGTTCTGTTTTCTGCATTGAGGTTAATGGCGCAGTTTTCTGCTTTTTCCTATCTTGTTTAGACTGCTTTGCAGTTCTAATCGCTTTAGGACCACAGAAATATTTCAGGTGAATAGAGAGCTTGTTATCGTAGAATGACTTCCCACAATAAGCACACTTTTTCTTCGGTGGCATCATGTATTTTCTGAATTCAGCCTCAACAGTACTATATGTTGTCATAACAAAATCATAATCATAGAAATTTTTAAAACTCTTCTCTCTGTTGGCCCCATGATAAACCAGCACCTTTGTGCTTCCTTTTTTAGTGAACCGACCAATCTCACTCACCCACTGTGACACTGCAACTACAGGACAGACTACAAGGGTAGATTTGGTTCCGCTTGATTTGGATGGACCTGGTAAAAATGTGGCTCCATTTGCTTCACTGGTTTTCCGGAGAATTTCTCGTTTGGCAAGGACAAGAGCAATTGCTTGAATAGTCTTTCCCATTCCCATTTCATCAGCAAGAATTCCTCCCTTCGTTGCTGACTCTTCCTGTTTCAAAGCCCAGGCTAACCATTCCTTTTGGTACCTTAACAAATTCACAATCAACTCTGATGGTGGCTCAGCTGTTTCAGCTAGCATGCCATGTTGATTATCCAAATCAATGTCTTCAGTTAAATGCTCATCAATCCATCTATCATGTTCTTCTTCCCAAATTTCCCACATCAATAATGGCCTTGACTTCTGTCTATCCCTCTTCTTTTTTGGCCTATGCGACTTCTTTTTCTCTCCAAAAAAATTAATTTCTCTTGGTGGCTTAACCAGTTGTTCACTATCGGGCTCCGCTGCATTTTCAGAAACAGGAAGATCACTGGCATTCATATAAGCCAGAAAACTATCTTCTTGACCATCAATGTCGATTCCAATTTTAGCCTTTGCTTTCTGAGTTTTTCCCATTATCTCCATCTCTTCAATCCTTTCACCTACATTCACATTCCAAGATTTGGCAACAAAAAAGGAATCTATCTTTAATTAACCTTCATTTCACATGCCTAATTCATTTCAGTTTAAAAAAAAAATAAAGAAAAAAAGAAGAATATAGACGTTCCAAAAGCTTTAAAATTCATCATCAAAACTCCATTCATCCAAGTCTTTTATAAATACAGAAAACTTCTACCACAAAAAAAAGAAAAAAAATCAAAAAGAAAAAAATGAAAGATAGGATAAAGAAAAGTACTTTCATAATTAGAGCTACTGCTATAATCAGAATCTGAAGATATCAAATACAATTGATCATCATCGCCACGGCCATCGAGGTTATCATCTCCGCTTTCGCTACTGCTATCACTTTTCTTTTTCTCATTCCCTGCTCCAGCGTAAAAAAAAAAAAAAAAAAAAAAATACAAAAACAAAACAAATATTCATTTGCAGAAGAAGCAATATAGTAAGTAATACTTCAAAACGTACAGAGCAAGTTTCCAAAAAAAGTAAACAAACAAAATAACAACCTCCATAAACATTCAAACCCTAAATGAACTGAAAAGAACGCTCATTCCAAACCTAATAATCAGAAATTAAAATTTTCTTTCCTGTTTCCCTAAAATTAAGAACATTATACATACGTATCAGTAAAGAAGAACATAGAAACCAATTTAATAGTAATGAAATTACCGTCAAGTGAGGGTTTGGATAGACTTCTACGAGAGCGGAGCTCCATTATCAATTGAAGAACTAAAAGGAATACAAAATGTACTTTTGGTTAATTGAAAGAAAGAGAGAAGAGAGGAGTCGGAAAGGACTGCTTTATTTACTAAAGAGCGGTTGATTTGATGTCAGAGAAGAGTGAATGGGTACACGCGAAGTGGTCGTTGTCAAATGGCGGCGGGAATGCGTTACAGTAAGTGTTATAAACGGCGGGAAAATAGAGTTCACAGTACTGGTAGTCTATTGGTTGCTTTTGCTTGCGGTCTTGAAGACAGGGCAAGCGTCTGATTTATGACCATTTTACAAAAATGTAAATCTCGAAATTAAAATGTAATTATAGTTTATGAATCTTTTATAAATTAAATTAAACTGTTTTTAATATTTTTTTTTATTTTTTAACTGATTTTTTTTTCTTCCAAGATAAAAATTCATTATTTGTGTTAAGGCAGTGCACGTTATTCAAGTATACAAACCAAACGATTTTTATAGGTAAATGTTCCACAATGCTTATAATATACTTTTCGACGGAATATATAAATTCACATTTCAATTTTAGTAAATATCTAGGCTCCTCCATTTTGACACTATATCTTGTGAATCCATATAAAATGTCATTTACTACTTTTATTGAGATAAATCATCACCGACTTTCAATTCTATTTGGATATGCACTACTATGACATGAGGATGTAGAAACATTCAAATAGTTATTTAGCACTTGGCGTGAAGCAATAGAGGCATGAAGTTTCAAATTCATTTGAACTTTTTTTTTTTATTTTGTATCGATAAATTGTGAATTTCCTTTAGTATATCAACTTTAACATATTTGTCCATAGGTTTTGTATTTAGCACATACTTTGCAAGGTGTCTAAAAAGTTGAAGTACCTTGAAGACTACAATACAGCAAATGATGATTTAGAGCCGTCAATCATGACAGTTTAACAATTTAGATGTTCAAGATCAATTGGGTAAATTTTATAAGAAAATGGAAGATAGAAATAATAAATGGCGGTCAAAATTTTACATGGAATAGATAAACGGGTTCCTGTTTATCTGAATGGATGGTTTTGGATAGGAATGCTCCATATACAAAGAAGTGAGAGCATAAACGTGTACTTTGATGGAGATGTCAATTCTAGGAGTAACCTCAAGCAATTTATTGATCAATATGAGATTGCAATTCGAGATAAAGCGGAAAAAGAATTTTTTCGAAGAGCATCAATCGAGATACAAGGTTATTAGGTGTTGTCCTTCTTACCTATTTGAGAGAATTTTCAAAAAGGTCTTAACTCATGAGATGTTCAACGGAATACAAGTAGAGATTGATTGTACTATCAATTGCACCATCATTTGTCCTGGCAAGAAAGAAAAGCAACACAACCATCCTGAACATAGTGCAACATATAAAATAAAAGAAAGATTTATATTGAATTGCTGGTTTGTGAGAGATTTTTTGTATGAAGTAGAGCACAGGGAGAATGGTTAATATTACAACTGCAATTGCAAGAAGTTCAAAACTGAATGGAATATATGCTGCCATATATTTAAAGTGTTGATGAATTATGACGTTATGTACATTTACAAAAGGTACCTATTTACACTACAGAGGAAGGATGCACCCCGACATCATAGCAAGATTTATTTTGATGGAGCTTATCCAAAAATGTCTAATGAGTACAAAAGGTTTAAACAAATTGAGAAGGGATTCTTAGAGATATATGATTTGGCATTTGATAATCCTAGGTTGTTGGAGTTAGTGAAAAACCATTTGGAAGACATTAAGCAAGATTTGTTGTGCACCAACAATGATGATGATGATGAGGTCTTTATTGGAACTGCAGGATTTGCGCAATTTGATAATAACAACAACGATCAAGAGAGTGGAGTTATGGTGTTAGATCCATCCCTGACTAGGGGTAGAGGGAGGCCACGCATGAATAGATACTGATTCCTATAGAGAAGGGTATCTGGGCAACATAGGTGGTGGAATTATATGGAGCAGAGGGCATGGAAGAGGAAGAGTGGAACTCATAATGGACGAAATAATTCTTAGGTATTAAAAAAACTAAAGAATTGGTTGATTTTAAAATTCATCAAACAATACATAAATTGCATCAGACAGTTAAATGAATTTACTGTTGTTTCTTCATTTTAATTTTTTTTTCTTTTTTCTACTAGGCAGTAAATTAGGACAGGCATGTGCCCAACATCACTATGGATGACAACATTAGAAGTTCATTTGAATTGAACAACAGTCCGATAAATCAACATGCAAGTGAGTATAGATACAATATGGATCAAAAAATTATTCCTACACAAGAGTCTAGAGGTTTCAATTTGGACTTGAACATGGAATAGATTGACTATGAGTAGTGTTTGGAATGTGAAATTTGAAAAAGAGTATAAATAATTATTCTATATATTCTAGTTTAGGACGATTAAATAGTAAAATTTTTATATTGACATGTGGTGGCTGATTCTAAAATTGTAAATTGGAGCATTTTATATATGTAAAGTGATATATTATATTGATATTGACTGATATGTTCTAAAAATTGAAAGCGATTTGCAGGTAAAAGGATATCGCTTCAATTTTGACAACACATAAAAAAAAAGGGATTACAATGTCTTTGACATGTGCCTAGAAGGACATTGCAAGTTAAGTAGCAAGTAAAAAGATTATTCATTCCATATTAACAAATGCTCATAAAATTTTAATTAATAAAAAAAAGGGGAAAAAAAAAAAAGATAACACAACAAATGACTTCTCATGTTTTTATGAATAAAAAAAGCATAAATGTACTAAATTTCAATCAGAACATTTGGAAAAACATACTAAGTAAGCGAGTTCAATGTGAGTCATACAAGTCGAGTGGCAAAGTGAATAACTCGGGAGATTCTAATACCCAGTATAAAATATCCAAATCAAATGCTTCAAGCAACACATTCTCTGATAAACTAAAAAATAAAAAAAAAAGTCAAATTTAAGCTCCAGAAATTGACGACAACGTTCAACCAACATGCCATTTTGCTTAACATTATTAATCAATTTAACACCATCAATCTGGGCTTTTAACTTGTCTTCATTCATACAAAGCAGCAGGTCGTAAACATACATCGGCCCGAAATGCCCATTGCTGCTCGCTCGTTTAATTAGATCCAATCAAAAGACAACCAATGAAATAGTTGAGCTACAGTCAGCAATATATATTATTTTGTCAAAAAAAAACCTGATATATATAATAAACTAGTCATGTACCCGCGCGATGTGCAGTGTATAATAACGCACGAATTGTATAATTTTCTATTTTTTTAATTAAATTGAATGTAATTTTCAAAAAAAATTATTGTAAAATTTGTATTGCTTTAATTTAACTAATTTGCTTATTCATTTTTAATTAAAAATAAAATAAGATTATAAGCTTTTTTTGAAATTCTCAAATAATGAACTGGAATATTAATTTGCACAATTAATTATTGTAAGTAAATTATTGTAATTCAACTGATGTAGTTAATTAATTATTTTTTTTCTCTTTAAAATTCTTATATATTCAAATTAGATGAGGTATAAAAATAATTAATTTTAACAAAATAAATTTCTAGTGAATAGAAATTAATATTGTAATTTTATTTGTTAATGTAACTACATTATTTAATTATTTTTTATTAACTATGACTCTATGATAACTCCATTAGTTTTTTTATATAAAAAAATTAATATTTATTAAATGTAAAAAATATTAATTATAATGAAATCATCCACCAGATTTATTAATTTGTAAAATGCAAAAAAAATATTAATTATAAAGAAAAAATAAAATGTTATATCATCAATTTCATATCCTAATATGTTGTAACATAAAACTTTATACCTTAGAAATTATATATTTATATAGACAGCAACAAACTTATTAGACATGAGTATATACCATACCAAGCCTAAACAAGGCCTCAGGGTTATCATTTGCAAAACACATGTATCGGAAAGTAAATAAATAATTTGTCAGAATTTGCAACATGATTGAAAATTATCTTCGCATAAAACATTTATCTCTTTGCAACTATTTAGTAAAATATTATACAGTAGGGCATGTGAATTTTGCACATGCATATAACAAGTATAATAGTGAGCTGTATTGAATCAAAAATTACAAGAAAATTACCTTAAATTCTAGGGCAGTATCAGAAGACTTTGCAACAAATCCAATGATCATAAGCTTTAGATCCAAGAGTACACTAAGTATCACAGGCTCTGCTGTTTTGAATTTCTTGAAACTTCTATGGTTATGCTTATGGAAATTCTTAAGATGGATAGAAATTCTTAAGTTGGACAAGCAAATATTTTCTCTGCCCTTGTCTTTGCTGTGGCATGTTAAACCATGCGTCCATATCTTTATACTTCAAATGCATTTAATTATTAGCAACACTCCAACCAATATACATGACTAAGAATTGTGGTTATTGGATTTTAGATATGGGCTATTATGGGCTGAACTATGGATTCACATTGAAATGAAACGATAAATACAATATGGGTTGAGCTTCTGTATAATTCATATTGGACCAAAAAAATATTTGACGGTTAAAAACGTTTTATGTCTTAATGGGCTGAGCCCTAAATTTAATGGACCTATACCCGGTTTATTGTCACAATATTAACATATTATATGCAAAATATATTATCCATAATTTTGAATCATCACAATCAACCATGCAAAATCCTAAATACTTAAAAACCAAACCCAATAAAAAAATATACCATGGATGATAAAAGGTACGTCAAACCATAAACAAAAAAAATTGTACTCTAAACTATTAAATATAAGATATTAAAATTGTCTTATACTTCCAAAAAAATAGCTGTATAGAAAAGGAAAGTTTTTAATACAATAAGCTATAAGATCATGAAGGGAAGGGCTCAAACAGAGATGCACCAATCCTAGTCATAGAGAGATAGGAATTTGTTTGACGTCATTTGAGCAAACTTGCATGCATCATTCTCCGCCAACTGATACTTGACAACAAACTCATTGCATCCATTCTCAGACCTAGTGCGAACCGAATGGCTCCCTTCTTCTTCTTGGTACTAATCATCAACATCACACATATCCCACCTGAATATCAGGATCAATTCCAGATTCCCTGTTGATGAAAAAAAATCCTTAATAATATTATTTTAAAGGAAATGATACTTTATTCATTTGAGATATTTATATTACCGTCATAACGAAAAGAAAAACCATTAATAATATGCAAACCAGCAAAATATCTAGGTATCATTTATCATCAATTCTTAAGTTTGAGACATTTAAATTATAATAAAAATTATCAATTCAAGAAAATTAGAAGGAAAAAGTGAATAAAATAGAGGAGAAAATATTATTGCAAATATTACCGCAGAGAAAAAGAGAAGTAGCACACTAAGATATAGTTTAATAGTAGGTGTATATACAAATATATCAATATATCAATATATTCAAATTTGAATTTCTTTTTTCCAATACTCGGAAAAAAAAAAAAAAGAAGTAAAAAGGATAAACAGTAGAAACTCATAAAATTGAATAGAGATCGATTAATTAATTTTACCCTTAAAATAAGCATGTTTATAAGTTAGGACACAATAATTTATATATTTTACATTAGAAAATACAATTTAATTAGGGATATGTTTCCTTATTATATAACAAATAAAACAAATACAAAGTTTTTTTTCATTTTTCAATTTTATCTCTTAGTTTCTGATAGAAGATAAAAGTATGCAAATATTTATTTTATTTTTTAAGAGGGGCGAATTGAATAAGGGGAAAATACAAAATGGTACTATTTTGTAATCTTTGCAAAAGTAAGGGGGCAATTACCTTTTCTTCAAAACATAGCTCCACCCTTATAAAGATATACATATGTATCAATGCGAGGATAAGACTTGCTTATACTTGATATATGAAACCACTCATACACAATCAATTCATGAAGAGTTTTTTAAAGTATTATTTTTTTCCGATAAATAGTCAGAAATGCGTCAATTACAATCAAGAAATTATTTTTGATTTGTTTGATAAACGGGTGTACCCATATTAGGGGAATAGATAAATACTTTCTACTTTCTTTAACGTAGAGGATTAGGTCAATTAATAAGTTTCATATAGGGGTGTGCATGGGTTGGGTAACAGAAATTCATAATTTTTAGTCCATCCCAAAATATCGGGACGTAAAAATGGAGTTCTAATCCCGTCTCAATAGATATGTAGTTCCGTTTTATTTTTTAGGGACAGAACATGATGAAAATTCGATTCTATGGGACAAAACGGAATGGATCGGATCGAGAATCAATCGGAATTTTCCATAGTCTTACTAAATTATTTTTCATAAAAAAAAAAAGACAAAAATATTACTATATTCATCAATTACAATCAAACAAAATTCATTTATATAAGTTTGAGTTAAAATAATAATAAATTAAATGATTAATTACTAAAGTTATAATAGAAGATTTTTAAATAGTTATTTTCTAGTTAATAAAAGTGTTAAATGTAATAAAATAAAATAATGCAAAAATTATATACAATTTAACTTTATATGTATTTTATGATTTTAAGTCGTCATTATTTTTGTCACTGTTGTTTTTAAGCCAATTTAAGTTCCCTACTATGTAATTTAATCTTGAATATTATTTGAAAAATAAATAATGATAGCATTAAGCATAACCAATAATCCAACAATCAGATTAATAGAAGTTATTATTTTCTCTTATATTGATTAATCTTTTCATTTTCTATTTAATAGAAAAAAGTTTATTTAAAAAAATTTACTGAACATATAGTGTGGAATTATCGAGAAAAAATCTATGTTGAAAATTATGTCTGTTACTTGATTTATTTTATATATAATAAATGCATATTATTTTTTCCTATTATTATTATTTTAGTAGTAATTGGTATCATAAAAAAAAAATTAAAGGAAAAGAGATGAAATGATTTTTAGGGGCATAATTTGAAATTCATTCAAAAAAAATTACTAGAATTTTAAAGAAAAAATGGGATAGAAATTCCCAATTTTCAGGCTGGGACATGATGAGACAGAACTTGGGTCGATACAGATTGATTTTAATCAAAAAACAAGTCTCGTCCCACAAATACTTACGGGACGAGATTCGAGAGGGTACTATGAAATTAATATCGGATTTTTCTCAGCATGGAAAATTCGGGATGGTTTTCAGGAACGGGTCGAAATTTTCACAGTCTCGTGCACACCCCGAGTTTTATGTATAGATTAAGACTTGCCTACAGTTAGATGTATAAAACCTGTATGTGCCAAGCTAATCCATAAATAATGTTTTAAAAAATTATTATTGTCCTATCATTTTCTTTAATGAATGATCAAAAATACGAGAACTAAATTTTTTGTTTTTTATTTGTTTGAGATATATAAGTTTGACTCAATTTAATAATCAACTCAATTTTAATAATCAACTTGAGTATTTACTAATTTGAGCTTCAATTCAAAACTATCTAAATTTTTTCCAAACTTATTTAATATCAATTTTTAAATTTAAATTTTTAATAATAATCAATTCGAAATCAAGTATTTTTAGCATTTGATTCAAGTCAATTGAATGTAAAAGTTTAAATTTAATTGAGTTCAAAATCTCTAATTTTAGACATATAAAGATCAAATGTATTTTTTTAACTTATCTACACTATATATAAATGTGGAGAAGGAAGGGAAAAATAATGGAATTTCCAATGTCGTCTTTAATAAAATTTAAAATATGCTGAAATAAACTTAGTCATAGCAAATTAGAAAATTATATTTTATTAGTTGATTGGATATATTTATAAAAATTATTTTTTTTGAATAAATATATATAAATAATTAACGGTTTCAAAATTTAAATATTATCTTTTTTTTAGTTTTAAATATACAAATATATATATATATATATATATAATTGAAATAAATAGCATATTAAATAATAGATATTTAGGTTTCACATTAGAACGTTAATGTTCCCATATCTCTTTTAATTATTTAATTAAAATGTTATTTTCCTAATGTTGAAATATACAAAACAACTTAATAAAATTAATCACTAAGAAATAGTAATAAAATAAAAGAGAAGTTTAACTCATATAGTTATTTTTATATAAAATGAATATATTTGTGTGTGAGATGTCCAACGGTTGAAATTTTAAATTTTATATATATATATATTGAAACGTATTTATTAGGTGAACTAAATTATAGAATTATAGATATATAGTTATACTGAATTTGAGATAAATTACGATATAAATTGAACTGAAGTATGCGCATGAAACGACCCGAAAATTTAATTTCGTAGAATTTTCATTTAAAAACTAATTTTTTTATTTCAACCAATGAGATTATACCAGCTAGTATTTTATTATTGCTAAACTGGACCCATAAATCAATTTGATTTTTCGAAAACCAAGCGAAAAACTCGAAAATCAAGCAAATTGAGCCAAATCATAGAATTAGACCAAACCGGTTCGAATCGAACCGGAATGGTCTAGAAGCTTTAGAATTCTCCTTCTTTTCTTTTTTTTTTTTCTTCTTTTTCTTTTCTTCTTCGGGGGAGAGCAGCGTCGACCCACCCTCCTCTTCTCCTCCTTTCGTTTTTCCAACCGCCTGAGACCAGTGCCGATTCCGCCTCAGCCATCGCCTCCCTGCCGCTGCCGCCTCCTCACCGCAGCGTCTCCGGTATCTCTCCCTTTCTCCCTCTTTCCGTTCGATTTCAGCGCAAGTCAAAGAGAAGCAGGAGGCTGTGTAATCGCGAATCGAGCTCCACCTGCGATTCCGGCCACCTGAGTGTGAGTCACGCCGACCTGAGCTCCTTGCTCCGTCCCTTCGCCGTTCATCTTCTCTCCTCTCTTCCGGCGAGCACAGTAAGAGTGAGCTGCGATTTCACTTCGATTGGCAGACTCCTTCAGCGCTAACCTCTGCTTCTCCGGCAAGACCAACTAAAGACCGGCCGATTAGACCCTTCCATTGTCGCTAACAGCTTCGCCGGCCACTGTTTTCGTCAGTTCCGATCAAGCTAACGCCGGCAGAGCTGGATTTTGGGTATTTGGGTTACCACCGATGACTTAAACCGGAAATTATTCAACTTCCGATGCATTTTGTAGCCAGGTAAATTAATTTCAACCCTTTTTAATACATTTCATGAATTTTGATCATGATTAGGAGAGTTGATATAGAAATGGAAATTCTTAGCTACTGTTATGCAAATTAACTAAGAAATGTTGATAAATATTATTAATGGGAGCTACAGTCTAAGTTTTGGATAAGTTAAATAGGATATATATACTATATTTGCTAGACCATTGAGGAAATTTTGATTTAAAAATGAAAGATTTGAAGCATAAATTAAGCTATTGCGGAAAATTTAGACCCTAGCTTTTATTGTTTATGCATTCTTTGAGGGAATTTGGTTTTTTTTTAATTTAGTCTGAATTAATAGCTAATTTAATGGGTAAGCATGAATAAGGAGATTTTAGTTTAGAAATAAGTATGGCGTGAGGGTGGCAGCAACCAATATTGTTAATTGGTTGAGCTATTGTTGAACTATAAACCAAATGAAGTCGTGAATTAAATTCTTAGTGCGGTAAGCATAGTATATAAGTTTAAGCAAGGGAGAACCTAGTGTTTGATGGGCAGTAGCTATTGCAGATAATTGATACCATTTTATATATAAACTAATGTAATAATGGACGTACATATATTTTCAATGTTTTTATATGATTAGTATTGGTTATATCTAGAAAGGGAATTTTTATGTCAAGATGGAGAAAGATTCATGAAGCTTTAATTGATATATAGTTAAGTTGTTAATTGGGTTACTTAGAAGATGCCTTTATTAAATTGTAATTTAATTGAACCATCGGTTCTTAATAGCTAGTTTAGAATTTAATAAATGTTTAAGGACGTTGTTGACATCTTAAGTAAAGAATGGTTGATAATATTATTGGACCAGGTTAAAAGTTACTTTAAATTGTAAATTTATGGTTGAGTGTGACATTGCTATTTAAGGAGGACGGGTGTTTAAATTGGTTGATCGCCCGATGGATGGGCTGTGTGATTGATGATTGTTAAGTATATTATTGTGATATTTGAATAGGTAAATAGCTCAATTTTTAGGGGAGGTGCTGCCGAAATTTCGATAGAACTTAGACTAGTTTTAGCTAACAATATAAAGTAATAAGTTTATTTAGAATAATTCTATAACTTAATACATAGTAAATAAAATATTCTAATTATTTTACTATCATCACTATTTACTTAATTATTCAATTACTTATTTATTTTCATTGTTATTGTTTATTCCCATTATTATTATTTATTCTATCATTGTTGTTTATTGTTAATATTATTTATTTAATTGCATTTGAGTATGAATTTCTAATTGTGCATTGCATTTCGATGTTTAACTTTGAAATATTTCTACACTTAATTGAAATGCTTGATTAGTTGTGATGTGACAATGCCTTGCTTTGTTTGTGTGGAATTGGGATGAAGTGGGTCACCATGGGTTTGTGAGACTGTTTCTGTTATACGGATCTTGATTCTGATTCTGTTATATTCTGATTCTGTTATATGGATCCTGATTCTGTTTCTGTTAGCCGGGTAAATGGGAGATCGGCGCCCCCGTGTGCACCTACCGTTACCGTTACTGTTAACCACAGGTTGGCTTCTTTATTGGGCGCACCGGATAATCTAGATTTGATCGCAGCCCGCAGGGTGACCTCCTGTTGTGAGCGCCTGATGATCTAGATTTGATGGAGACGACCGGGTTGCCTCTTGTTGGTATGGAAAAGAAAAGAGAGAATGAAAAAATAATGAGAGGGCTGGTCAAGTGAGGATTAGACCGGTCGGCCAGTATGGGGGATCGGCTCCCTGGTGCACATGTGAGAGGATGAGCCATGTGGGAGGATGGCTCATCGGGGGTTCGGTGACTCCACTGATTAATTTCCACGTGATGTGATTATATGAAGATGTTAATAATTGTGAGTGCTGGTGATATGCCATTTGTGTGACTGACTGTGTGAGCATATACTTAGTCGGATGACTAGGTTGATATATTTATACAATTGTGTGAATGCGTGTGTTGTGCAATAATTATGATTCATTAATAAACTCTCACATCTCTTTTGTTCAAATCTTTCAGGAAGTAGCATTTTCTAAATCCCAGCTATAACTCTGCTCTTCACCGTTAAAAAAGAAATTCACTAATTTTAGTATTGATCAATTAAATAGATAAATGTCCGAAGACTTATATGTATACATCCGTCAGTAAACTCCGCAGTTATAGAACTTGTATACTTTTAAGTTGTGTATTGTTGTAGATGGAATAATTCTGTGAACCTGTATTATAACTATAGTGTATTGTAAGCAGGGAAATTTGTATGTTTAAAATTTTATTGAGATAGCAAATCTGTAGTGTTCAGGCTTACTACGGGCCTCGGGGGCCTTAAGCTTACCTGGGCCCTAGTGCCGGTCCGACCCATGGAAATGGGTCGTGACAGCGTATATGCACACTGTTATTTTATTAATTAACTGAAGTATGAGTATATGCACACTGTTGTTTTATTGATTAACCGTTATATTCACGTTAATTTCATATAATTTTATTTTAATATTATAAAAATCTAAATAAATAAGACAAAAATTATAATAAATATTTAATATTAAAAAAATAGATAAATAATAAGTAAAAGTGAGAAATTACATAAAAATTAAATAGGAGATATAATCAACATGCAACGTATTTTATAAAAAGACCAGTAAAAAAAAAAAAAAAAACAAAAAAAAGAGCTATCCAAAAGAAATCATCATTTTAGAAAAATTGCCGAAGCAAAGAAGCTTAAATGCGATATTAGAAACATAAATATAACCTTAAAAAATAAGTGGCAAAATTAGAGGGACTAACACTAACAGATTAGAAAAAATTTCGAAATCTTTGCACAAGTAGCATGAAGAAATTGAATAATTCTTTCTTTTAAAAGAATATTTTGACAAGAAAAATAGTAAACCAGCTTGCAACCCAGCTCGAGATATCATTCCTAATTAAATAAATATATATATATATATTTTTTGAGAATTTAATTAAATAAACATTTAATATATGTTTTATAATAAATAATAACACATGGAATATGTAATTTATTGAATAATTGCATTATTACAATTGCAAATACAAGGAAACCGGGAAATAAAATATATTTTTACTCTTTCAAATGTTAAAAAACCCTGTTTTAGTTGCGTTAAGAATCACTCAAATTGCAAAATATTGATTTTCAAGTAAAATTCATTATCTGCCGCCACCACCGCTGCCTGAACCAGTACCTGACCCGTGGCCAGCACCAGCTCCAACTCCAACTCCTATGCCAATGCCAATTCCAACTCCAAATCCTCCACCACGACCCCCTCCTGCACCTCCACTGGCTCCACCTCCAGCGCCACCACCAACACCACCTCCTGCTCCAAAGCCCCCACCATGGCCTGAACCACCACCACCACCACCTCCTCCTCCTCCAGCGCCACCACTTCCGACACCACCTCCAGCTCCAAACCCTCCTCCATGACCTGAACCACCACCGAGACCGCCTCCACCACCACCACCTCCTCCACCACCTCCACCTCCACCTCCTGCAGCGCCACCACCGCCTACACCACCTCCAGCTCCAAACCCTCCTCCATGACCTGAACCACCACCAAGACCGCCTCCACCACCACCTCCTCCTCCTCCTCCACCGCCACCACCTCCAGCGCCACCTCCAATACCACCACCTACACCACCTCCGACTCCAAACCCTCCACCATGACCTGAACCGCCTCCAAGACCCCCTCCACCACCACCACCACCTCCCCCTCCACCACCACCACCTCCACCACCACCACCAAGACCTCCTCTTGGTCCACCACCGACTCCTCCACCTGCTCCAAAACCTCCTCCATGACCAAATCCACCCCCAGCACCACCTCTGCCACCACCTCCTCCTAGTCCTCCTCCACGTCCACGGCCAAAGCGGCCGCCACAACGTCGACCCCATCGACAGTAATCATCATCATTGCCAAACCTCTTCTCGTCAACTTTGTCATCGCCAAGAGCAAGTGCACTGAAATGAGAAACAATGCAAATGAAAAGCAAAAGCAAAGAAAGTGATGTTGAAGAAACACCCATAGCTTGAATTGTTTTTGGTTGGTCTTCTTTTGCAGAAAAGAGGATTCCTTATATAGGGTTCGTCCACTCAAAAGCCATTAATTGGTGCACATAAATTGCCATGCACAATGCATTGGAACCGTTGGGCAAGCAGCAGGAACATTTATATTCAGCTTTGCAAAGTCAAAGATTGACTTTGAATACGTATAGTATATCAATTCTATTTATTTTGTCTATATCCAACCAAATTAATTAAAATTTGAATCTAACAAAATTATATATCCCTTTCGTACCATTTTATTTACGTATAAGCGTATTAAAATTTTAATTAATAAAAATTATTTTATCTTATTTTACCCTTAATTTATTAAGATATTAACAAAAGTCCTTTTTTTATTACACAATCATAAAAATTATTTTATAAAAAAAATAATTATTTAAATATACAAATTTAGAAACCTTGTAAATATTTTAAATCACCAATTTACATATAAGCATGGTGAGAGTATTTAACTAAGTCAAATTGGCCAATTTAAATTTTGTACTACCAAAATAAATAAAATTGAAAACCAAATTAACCGATCAATTTCAGCGGAAATATCTCACTACACGATTTTAACTGAAACAATTCATTCCATCAATTGAAGAACATAATAAAAGTATACATATAGTTAGAATCATACATGGATTGGGTTGACTCCGGTTTCGTTAATTTAATGTACCAAACTCGTATGTGCCAATGAATGATTTTTTTTTATCCGATTCAATTCATCAATTGCGTGGACATGCGGATAATGAATGAGTTGAGTTGGATACGAATTTAGTATAAACCTTAAGAATTAAATAATAAATAATATAAATAATGTTAAATAAAATACAACTATTTAAAAGAAAATTATATATATATATATATATATATATATATCGAACATAATTACAAGATAATTTTCACAAGCAGTCATATATTCTACTAACAAAATAATTTTCCTAATAATACTAATAATAGTAATTTCCTAATAATAATAATAATAAGCAACAAGAATGAAAATTAAATTTTCTAATAAGAAAAACAACTAATAAATTTAATAATATAATTATATAATAAGTTTTAAACTTTAGTATATTCCCATAGAAGCATTTCAAAATTAAGTTTTTATTAAAGAAAAAAGTAACAATTTAAAAGGCAACACCCACTAATATGTAAATGATGTAGTATTATATCCAAAATTATAGATCAAATTAAATTAACTCAAATAATTAATGATTATATATAGATATTTATTATTCACAAGATTGGGTGGTGAATTGTGAAGATGACACATTCAATTGTAGCTCATTATATTTTCAAACTCATTAGATTAAATTGCAGTGGGTCGAATTGCTTGAGTTAGATCGGTTAGAATAAGTCTTGTGCATCCCTACGTACAGTTGGATTAATTTAATTAATTTGATTAACACGGTTAGATTCAGTTAATTTAGTTAACATGATTAGATTTAGTTTTAACCAAAATAAAACCGGTCATCGAATAAAGCTTAATTTATTAATTGAACCGAAAATCGATTTCTCATGTTCTGAACCAAATTGGTCGAATAGTTTGCCGAGTCCTGCCAACCAACTCGTAGTCGGTTTATTTTGTCTGAAACTTATTGTTGGAGTGGGTGAGAATAATTATGTTATGAGTTGCCGTACATTAGCTTATGCCCAATTGCCCATGCGCATGCTTCTGCCAGTCAACTCCAAGACCAGAGCTAAGTAGCTAACTGCATTTATGCACACTGGGTTCTTGATATTATTTATTTCTTTTCTTTTTTCTTTTTTAAATGATTTTATTTCTAATACAACTCATCAAAAGTTGACCGTTTTTAATGAATACAGAGAACCAACTTAATATGCTGTTCAAATAATATGTGATAAAAATTTTATTTTATGGATAAATAAAATAAACTCTGCTATTTTTTATATAATATGACTAAAATGTCCATAATATTTTTAAGTTTAATAAATTTTATATTTCCCTCAAAAGGAAAAAGATCTTAGGACATCATTACTGTTAATACATATTTTATTGCGGTAATAAATCATAAATAATTTGACTTTTAATTATATAATTTGTTCCATAATTCTAAATTATTTTATTTATTATAATAATAATAGTAGCTTAGCAAACCTCGTGCATTTATAATTTGAGATTTTTCTATTTTCTTAATGCTAAATCAGTTAAATATAGTTTTATTATTTTAACTTTTGTTACAATATAAATTTCTGATACGATAATATTAATATTTAAGTTATTTATAATTTTAGATAATATAATAATTTCCTCTCAATCTATGCTATATATAAATAGGAATAAGGACGGAGATAATGAGATTTCCGATAACGTCCTCAATGAAATTTAAATATTATAAATTAACCTTAGCTATAATCAATTATAAAATTATATTTTATTAATTGATTAGATATAATTTATTAAAATTATTTTAAAATTTAGAACTAATATATATACACGCACGGAAAAAAAAAAGAAGAGAAGATTAAAAAATTGACTCTCTATTTATTTAATTTTTTTTTGTAATATATATCACTAGATATTAAAAGTTGATTGTATGTTACTATTATTTTATTTTTTAGATTTAATTATTGTACTACTTTCAGAATCGTCATGAAAACGTCTGGAAAAATATGAGTTTCAATTTTTATAATATAATTATAATTTGAAATTTGTATATAATTTTTTAATTAAGAATAGTAATATATAAATTACATTTTATTTTATTATATAATTTATTTGTTTTTGTTTATCTTATATTTTTTTTTCTTTTTTCAAACTAATTCATATATTATATCGAGTACCCATTTATTTATATATTTATATTCATACAAATTAATAGAATATATCTTTTTTTTAAAAAAAAAAGAATATATCTTGAAACTTCAACGTGAGAAATGAATTAAAATATGACGTATAATTAGACAGATGAGGGATATAATTTGATTTTTATCAAAACTGTTTTTAGCGATAAAGAGAAAATAATAAACAAAAAAATGTTCTTTGAACAATTCAAAGGAAAGCAAAGATAGTAAAATCTATAATTTATTAAAATTATTTTTAAATAAATATATATAGATAATTAAGTATTTCAAAATTTTAAGTTTTATCTTTTTTTAAATTTAATTTTTAATAAATAAATAAATAAATAAATATATATATATATATATATATATATATATATATATATATATATATTTCCAAATAAAAATACATTTCAAAAAATTTTAAATTTTAAATTTTTTAAAATTTATTTATTTTTAAATAAAAATGAACATGCGTGTGGGATGACCAACAGCTGAAAATTTTTATTTTAAAAATATATATAATATTTTTATTTTTATATCTATGTATCTATATATATTGAAATGTATTTATTAAGTGATATTGTAGAATTGTACATATATCAATTTTAGATAAACAGTGATATAAATTGAATTGAAATTTGTATATATACACACTGTTGTTTTATTAACTAATCATTATATTCATAGTAATCTCATATAAAATTTTGTTTTAACATTATAAAAATCTCAATAATATAAGACAAAATATAATCAATATTTAATATTTAAAAATAAAAACAAGTATAAATAACAAGTAAATTTGAGTAATGACATAAAAATTGAATGAATATGAATAATGAGTACAGTCAACTGTGAACTCTAAATCCCTAAAAGATCTCTACCAATTTTCAAACGGTTAACTAATCTCTTCACTGTCTCTTCTCAATCTAAACTGTTGTCTTAAACATGTTTTCAACACTATTTTACTTTTCCTTCTCTATTCTAATCTCCTTCAGTTTTTTTGAGACTATCACTAAGAATGTATTGATAAATGGCCGTTGATAGCTGATTAAAATTAGTTTATTAATAATTTTTATTACTAATAGGAGTTGGATAAGTGAAAGTGACTGCACTATATTTCATAGTAAACTGTAGTTGTAAAATGAGGAGTTTAAAATCTGAATATGAAGACACCGAGAAAAAGAGAAAAAGAAAATATGGTTGATGCTTAATGCTTAGGGGTCGGGACCATTGAATAGAGACTATACATCATATACCTAGGAATTGTGGCAAATGATTTAAGCTTGTTGCTTAGATGAAATGCCTGAGCCTTTCACTCCATATATATATATATATATATATATATATACACCTTTGAGTATTTTTATGTTATCAAAATTTTAATTCTTAACCTAGTGTATTTTTATGAATCAGAATTAGATATATGAAGAAACAATGCTTGGGACTATTGTATGGGATAAAGAAACAGAAATTTCAAGAAATATAACTTCCAAGTAAAAAAATTGGCTCGAGCCAAGCCCTTTAAAGTTTTTACTAAAACTCTGCATTCCTGGAAATGTAGTCCCATGTCAAGCTTTCATGACATTCTACAGATCCTGCTCATCTATACATGCCGAATTTGGCGACCGGCAGCTCGGCCACAAAGAATGGTATTAGTTGGGATGGGATATTCGTCTCTCCATGAATTTGCCGGCGAATAAACACGAAGATAAAATTGCTGTCCTAAATATTGGTGAGCCCAGTTCTCAGACCTTATATTCCACATACCCACATTATCCAAAGGCATATAAACTGCAGTCCATGATTTTGGATAGACCTGTGTTTAGACCAAAAAAATGCCAAAAGACTATAAATTATACCTCTATTATAACACTATTTGGACTAACATGAGCTTAAATGACCAAATATATGTAACAATTTATACTGTACCTGAACAGTATTCCGAGAAATTGTGTCTCTCAAATTATAACTTAATCTGCTCGCAGGTGACCATTGCCCGCCATCCATCCTGCCCATCAGAGGAATGAGGAAACAGAAATGCAGAAGATAAGAACTAAAGGTAGAGGCCCAAATGATAGCGAATAGCACAAGGCAATCAATTTTTTTATAAATGTAAATCCAAATAAATTAACTTACCCTACAACAAACAAGATGTGACCATCAACATGCCATGACTGCACCGTGTCTTCTGTATTCTCAAAAATAATTTCAGCATAACCTCTGAAATCAGCAGCCATGACAGAAGTCTGGAGGTAAGCACCGCCTCCAGTGGGGTTGTCAGGGATGCTTCCGAGGGAGAAAACTCCCGGGATGTTGAAGTGGTCCGCGAGTTTAAGTGGAGTATCAGCAGGGATGAAGGAGACACTATTGACAGCATACCTCTGCTTGCCATTAATGATTGGAGCAGAATTTTGTAATCTAATCGTACGGGTTGTGTTAATCAATCCATAATGGTATGAACCTTGGGGGTTTGGTCTAGGACCACTTGCAGTGAGATTTTTCCTGATAAAATATATGACACAACACAAATTAAAAGGAGATATCATGTAAACGACACTCCTCTAATATTCATCATGACAAAAGCATAAAATGATAGTATCTTCTATATATTCTTGTGCATTAATTAATTATTGTAATGCATATATAAGAGGCGCTTAATAATAGAAATTCAGAGAATACCTGATAGATCGAGCTTGCTCAAGGGACCAGTCAACCTGAGTAGTTGGCCCACCGGGGGGAGGACCTGAAACACTTCCAGCTGAATTACTGTAATGAAGAGTAGAGGTTGCTGTGAGCACCTGGGAGGTAAATCGTGTCGAGACGACAATGTAGTAATCTTGTGCAGGTTGATCAGCTGTAACCAGTACAGAATAAGATTGCCCCAGATGGATGTCAAGGGAATCATAAGTGTTCTGGAGCGTGTGTGTTCCTTCAACCTCTACAAGTAACATCTTGTGCCCTTGGATTCTAAAATTTATGGAGGTAGTAAGCCCCACATTAGATATCCGGAACCTGTAAGTCTTGCCTGTCCAACACATTCAACAGAACAAGTATAAGCACTATCACATACATAGAGGTTTGAAACTTGACAAACTGATGAACCTAACTTCTTACCTTGATCCACTGTAAATGTGTACCCATTTGATGCTCGACCATTAATAAGTAGCCCATCAGGGAAAGGAAGATCACTTCCACCATCTAAAATTGCTTTCAGATCCTGTAAATAATCAATTATACACTCGTCAAACAAACAAAAGTGAGTCAACAAACATCAGTGCAACATGGAATTTCTTTCTGGATTATACTCACGGTGTGATTCTTCTTGAACCAATCACCTGCTAGAACAGTGAAATCACCAGCTGGAGGAGGGAATGGTACAGGAATGACAGAACGGCTCGCAATTTTGAAGCCACCAATGCCTCCTGCAGCCTTATGCATGCCAAGAGAAGGGAAATAGAAGTAACTACCAATCTGATCCTTCACTTGAAGCATATAAGTGAAGTTCTGCCCTGGTGGAATGGGACAGTTGGTGCCGTAGACACCATCCTGCCATGAGTTCCTTCTCTGCTGCACGCCATTCCTGTACCAAAATAACACGAGTTACAACTAGACTAGCAGACATGCAGTTGATAAATATCATTATATGCACGTCCAAATCTCTAGTCTCCTTAAAAACTTAATAAATAAAAATAAATAAATTACTTAGAGCAAGTTGCATCCTTCATCAAATATTCATGCCAATTTTTTTTTTTTTTTCACAATGAAAATGGGAATAGTTTGCCATTTCTATAATTGGAATCCATTTTTGTGTCATTGATACATGGATTTATTTGAGAAAATTTTTTTAGAAAAACTTTTTGCATAGTTAAATTATTATTTGAACATCCGAATAATTAACTTCAAGTGAAAATAATTGAAATATTAACCATCCATTTTCATTCTCATTCCACTCCCAAAGCAAACCAAATGCGTCCTAAGCGATATTAACCCATGCCCTCTATCTAAACTTGCCATCTATACTGACTTAATCATCTTGACTCACTTATAGAACTCCCTAAAATAAACATAATAATACAAAAAAAATTTGTGATGAACAATGCAACTCCACCCTCTTATAGAAAATAGACTTTTATATATTTCAATTTCTATAACCATCACATTTTCTTTAAAAATTTCTTTCATAGCAATTTTTGTTTGACAAATTAGTTTCAGCCTTAAATACACAGAGATACAAATACATTCGATTTATATATGAAATAGCTAAACTAGTCTGTGATAGCTTTCAGAGTGGAATTCTATATATGCAGTTGGATATTTTTAATCATAATCCACGAATAGATTTTCACTGTCCATGAATATTGAACTCATAAAACATTCCCTCACAGTCTAAATTTTAAGATTTCATATAAAACTGAAGCAATTCAAGGAATGAAATTTCCAAGGTTTCCAATTGGAATTATTTATAAAATTTTGGGGCTGACATTGAAACTTTTAGAAAACAGAATCTTGTTTCAGATAATCCCCAAGGTTAGCGAGCAAGGTATAATTTAGCCAAATACTTAAGAAGAAACTTGAATAGTTTTTAATGATTTCATGCATTAATTGAGCTTGAACAAAGCTCTAAGTCATTTCTGTTAAAGGTTGCTACAAAGAAGCTGGTTTGCATTCCATGGTTTAAAAAATGAGTAGGGCTATTCGTATCCCCATTTTTGTAATTGTAACAACTTAGTATTCCACCTAATAGGGAGTTATGGTTTTAATTAATTTCCAAAACTTAGGAATCTTTCTACTAGTTCAGAAAGAGAAGTCAGTAGCAACAACTCTAAATCTGAGCAAGACTTACAAAACTCTTGGTGTGAATAAAAGATCAAAATTCCAGAACTTGGGTCCACTTATAATATGGTAAGAAACAGACAACTCATATTCAATTTCTTAGTATATCTAATGCCAATTTAGGGCATAAAAACAGATCTGGACCTACTATTTTTAAACAAATTTCCTACCAGTCAAATCACATAACTGCATTAAAAAGGTACTACACAATATATATTTTTTAATTTGTGGTCCAAAACTTTAAACGCCCATGTCTCATTATCAATCAAGATCAAAAATTTCTTTTCCACATAATTTGCAGAACACTTGGCAGAAGAATCCAAATCAGCAACCATGTATAATTTTCAACATTGGGTAGAGGAAGCCATAAAACCTGAGATCTATCTTATATCAAATTTTCACATAATGTGTCATAGTAAGCCACATTATATAATATGAGAAAAAGGTTATTTTGCTGACCATTCAATTTCAAAAATAATTAAAAAAAGAGCTGGCAAACATATATGAAAAAAAAAAAATGGAAACTATACTAAAAACAGTATACTGACCAAGAAAGAAGGAAAGGTTCATCCAAGCTATTGAAAATATTAATAATCAAATTCTCATTAGTCACTGACTCAATTTGTGGCCCTGGAAATTGCCCATTTATTAATATTCCCTGCCACCATTATACATGGAAAAAATATATTATTGGACATTGAAATCTAGTAAGAAACAAAGCAACAATAAACAAATTCCTTCAAAAAAGAAAAGGAAAGAGCTTAATTGATTACCTGTTGCTTTACTCCAAGTGGGTAGATATCACCATAGGTGACATTCCATGAATAAAACCTGTAAGGGTCCTCTCCGCTAACGCAAGTCAATAACAACAGTATTACCATGAAAGAACATACATTTCTATGGTTACCCATCTCTCCACAACACAAAGAGACACACTTGCTCCCGCTATCTAAACAAACTTGCTGAAAAAGAAATGGGACTGAAGTGCAAGAAAGATTAGAAAGAATCTTGCAAAAAGAAAAAGAAGAAGAAAAAGAAAATCCAATAAACTATATGGCTTTCACTTTCTCTCTGTAAAGTCTCGCTATAACACTCTTTTATTTCTTTTTCTTTTTTGTTTTTAAGGCTATGGGAATTTCTTTTTTATCTCTGTTTTGGTGTAAAAGAGTAAAGACAATGTCGGTCATAAGAGAAGGAAGAAGAAGAAGAATAGTTGCAAAGATTCTTGGAGTTCGGTAGAAGAGTTATAGATACAGATCTGTTGCCTTGTTGATGAGATTAAGTAAGCAGAAAATCAATGTGTAATGAGCTGTACTCTGTAGTTGCAGTATCTAGCTCAGCATGTCCTTTTTCTTCGGTCCACACCGCGTCCCTCGAAGAAATCAAAATTAGTTTGAGCGAGGTCGTCAATGAGAAATACTATAATACTATGATACTATATATATATATATATATATATATATATATATATATTAAAATGAGATACCAAAATAACAAAATTTTTTAAATATCCTACAAAGCCATGCATCGAGATGTATAATCACAAAAGTCATGTATTATATGACCTGTGTTAAAAAATCACATACACTGTTAATATATTTTTCAATAGTAATAATAATTTTTGAGAATTTAAATAATTATATTAAAATAAAAAATTAAGTATTTTTATTTTATGTTTATTATTTATTATAAATGATTGTTTATTTATTTAAAATATTAATATATTATAGTTATCGTGTTCTAAGTATGTAGATGTCCTATTTTTTAAAAAAATTATCGTATCTCATACATTTCCGTATCTCATGTCCCGTGTCAATGAAATTTAGCTCATAATATATGAGACAACTCCATATACCAAGCTAATCGATCAAGATTTTTTTTATTATTAAGAAAAAATGAAGTGTTTTTTTTAAATTGTTTATGTCTTTTTTATTAATGAATAATCAAAAATATTCTCGTTACAACTAAAAACATATTTCAGTAGTCTTAGTAAGTCGTTCATCTCTGCCATACTCTAGAATCATTTCCCATCAAAGAGAAATGTTTAATGAAAATTATGGTAAATAAATTGAAATAGGAGAAGTTTAGCTCTAGGCTGCTTATTGATCCGTTTAGTTGATAATTTAATGGATTATATTTAAATAAGAAATTATGTATGTTTTTATTTTATGTTTATGATTTATTATAAATGATTATTTATTTATTTGAAATATTTTTGTATTATATTTATTTAGTATAGTGTATCCTAAGCATGTAGATGTCCTACCTTTTTAAAAATTATGATATCTCATACATTCTTATATCTCGTGTCTTGTATCCCTACAATTTAACTCCTGGTATATGAAACTACTTCATATACCGAACTAATCAACTAAAGTTTTTTTTTTATTACAAAAAAAAAAAATGATTTTTTTTTAAAATTTATTTTTGTGTCTTTTTTTATTAGTGAATGATCAAAACTCTCGTCACAACTAAAAACATATTTCAATAGTCTTAATAAGTTATTCGGCTTTGTCATACTCTTAATTATTTCCAATAAAAAGAGATTTTTTAATGAAATCTATGATAATAAATTGAAATAGGAGAAGATTAGCTCTAAACTGCATATTAATCAGTTCAGTTGAGAATTTAACTAATTATATTGAAATAAGAAATTAATTACTTTTTATTTTATATTTATGATTTATTATAACTGATTGTTTATTTATTTGAAATATTAATACATTATACTTATTTAGTGTAGTGTATTTTAAGTATGTGGATGTCTTATTTTTTAAAAAATTGTCATATCTCCTATATTTTCGTATCTCGTGTTCTGTGTTCGTGCGACCTAACTTATTGAATATGAGATTACTCCATACACCAAGCTAATCAACTAAGGATTGTTTTCTATTACCAAGAAAAAATGAAGTGTTTTTTAAAAATTTATTTTTGTGATTTTTTCTTTAAAAAAAATCAGTCCAACAACTTAATTTAGAATTCTAACATTTATCATTTTATAATCCAAAATACTGTCAAATGATAAATTGTGCTACTTACGTTTGACTTTCATATAATAAAACCACCCTTCTTTTATAGATATATAGATATAGATTTTTTTTTTTTTTTTATTTTGATGACATTATGTTTGAGTTTCACTTTGAAGGAAGCGAAACACTTGCATACACTTGCTGTATGGGTTTACCAAATTACCTATATAACAAATAATTATAGATAAAATTTTAATTTAAATGAGAATATTTTCAACTATACATGGAGAAAAAATATATTTTGAATTGACTTAGTATATGAGACCATCCATATACCGGATGTAGGTAAAAAATTTCCTTGAACGAAGGTGTTACATGTTTGAACTGATGTGAAAACGAATTTATCGATAATTAATTTTAAAATTATTATTGAAATAAAATAATTATTTTTAGATGTTAGTATAATTTATTCTAATAATATTTTAACATTTTATAAATAATATAGTTCTATGATTTTTTTAGTTATAATATATTAATATATTTTATTAATATATAAATATTAATATTATTACCGCTTCTCCATTCCATAAAAATACACGTGCTTTAATTTTCATACATATTAAAAAAATATAATTAATAATATGTTTAAATTATAATTTTCGCTTAACTTTTTTTCAAATAGTCATTACATTAATATTAAATTATCCATGTGGTTCTATTAAAATTAAATAATTAATGTTAAATTATTTTGCAAACAAGGTTTAAGGTAATTATAGATATGTAGTTAGCAATATGCAAGAATCTATACTTGCTGGGTCGAGATACACATTAAATAAATATATAATACGAAACTGCAAAAATTATTTTTTCTCAAAAGGAAAATAGTACTTCTCTGTTTCGGTGGAATTGATTCCCTTTTAAATTTTACTTGTACTAAATTATTGTTATATTTCTCTTTTTAAAAATGAATAATTTTTGCAGTTTTGTGTTATATCTTATTTAATATAATGTTTACTATTGTTGAATATAAATTATTGTTGAATTGAGAATCCACATTTTAATTAGAAATTTAAATTTTTGCCTATTTTTTTGTTAATTTTTAGTTTTATAAAGGCTTAATCATAAAAGCATGAACTTTTGAATTTTTCTTTTTTAAATTTGGCTAACACTTTTAATTTTATCCATTAATGCTTTATACTTACTTTTTATTATTAAGTCTCCATCTAGAATCCGATTAAGTGCAGTCGAATGATGCAACTCTGGAAGTGAAAATACTTATCGGTGGACTTGGGGTTGATGACGATGCGGATTGTTCGTTGAGGGTCCATATTAATTATCTAACCGAACTAAATTTTTTCAATTTACAGTGAAATAAGAATGAAATTATCTTAACAATCTAATTTTCCAACTTAGATATTTTAAAAGTAATAATGAGCTGATATGTTATGAGATCAACTAACGACCAAAATAAGTAATAAATTAACGGATCTAGACGAATACGTTAATTAATAAGAAAAAATAAATCTAAAATAATAATTGATAAAATTAAAAATGTTGGCTAAATTTATTAAAAATGTTAAAGTTGATCATTTTCTGGTTGTGATTTAGCCCTTTATAAAATTTAATTGGTCTTACAATTTCAATTGCATTAGATATTCATTTTTAACTAGAATTGAAATTTGACAATTCAATTTTAATTTTGTATTTCAATTTGAAACAGATGAAATTTTGTCAAAAAAAATTTGCATTTTAATATTCTCAAATAAAGGAAAAAAAGCATGTTGAAATGACAAAGCCTAGTTTGTTTTAATGACGACCTATTTCGGGGCAAGTCCCGATGTCAAAGTAAATAAATGCCATGTTCTTGTCCGTGATCAGTAGGTCATAACGAATTAATAGTAAGGGTGGCATATTATGTCTCGGGATCCGAAAATATCGGTTTGAACCGGTCTCGAACCGTAATCAGAACCGGTGGGAATCTGAATCAATTCGAATCAGAATCGGAACCGAAGATTTTCGGTTCGGTTCCGGTTCTAGATTTTTGGAACCGAAACCGGCGGTTCTAAAAAATTGGTCGGAACCGGATTGGAACCGCCGGTTCTTCGGTCGGTTAGAACCATCGGTTCGAACCGATTCAAACCGGCGGTTCGAGCCATTATCAACTGTCAGTTTTGTTTTTTTTTTTTCAAATTATGTTCAAATTTTTTTAAACAAAAAATAAATTCAATTGAAGAATTTTTTTAAAAAAAATAATTATGTTCAAGTCTTTAAAAAAATAAATTTAATTGAAGTATTTTTTAATTTTTCAGGTGTATTTTTTTTACAAATAACTTTCACAAATTTATTAAATTTTGAAAACCGGTCTTCAAAATTTAAAATTTAAAATTATGCGATTCGCCAGAAAACCAATCGGAACCGTCGGTTTTGTCACCGTACCGAAATCGAAAACGGACCTTTTCGGTTCAGTTCCGGCTCCAATTTTTTTGGAACCGGAACCGCCAGTTCTGGAACCGTGGCCACCCCTAATTAATAGTGCACTTGATCCGTTTTAACCTGATCCACCGAGCAATTCGGCCTAATCCAACCTAATTTGATGGACTTACAATTTTATTTTTGACTAATATTGATATTTTCTTTTAATTTATATTTTTTTTGACATTCTCTTAAAATAAAAACCTATTATTTTAACCTTTATTAAGTTGCTCCTTATTTTAATTGGTTCAATTAAGTTCTAGAATATTTCTTCAATCCATTGACCAATAATAATATATTAATATAATATAATAATAATATTTGAGTTTAGGATAATTAATTTAAATAATAGTCATATTTTTAAATAAAAAAGAACGTATGTATATGTGGAATAACAAACAGTTGAAAATTTTAATTTTAAAAACGAATATAAATACTTAATCCATTTCGGTTATTTAGGCAAAAGTTGGTTTGCACGGGAATTAAGGAAAGAAATTTTTTTTCAAATTTACTCTCAACATTGCATTTATTACACCATTTTTCACTTAAAGTCAATTATGTTATGCTCTCTTCTCCCAATAAAATCAATTAATGACTAAAACTGAAAAACTCAAAAGTAACAGCTTAAGATTAAAAATTTTGAGATAAATCAATGATCGAAGCAAATATTGCGATAACATACATTGTGTTTGTAGACGTTTTATTATTTATTTATTTCAATCCTCTTCAATACATACGTGTATTTTATATTAAGTTGCATGCATTTTGTATTTCTGGAGTTACACAGATGAGTAAAAGGTGTGCACCAAACTTTTCAATGAGCACCACTTATACATTTTTGCAATTAAATTTAATGCATACACAATCAGATTTTTTTTTATGTGGGGCATTCTTGGAGGTCAAGAAAAGGCTGTGTTGTTTAAACCCACAATACATCCAGAAAACTTTACTTTATCTTCACCAAAAGATGATGTGGTTGAAGAAATTACAAAAAGATTAAACCAGTTATCCATGAAGGATAAAGGAAAGGATAAAGATTTATATCCATTAACAGTTAAATCCTCGTCTGATAACGATTCATCAGATGAGCGACCAGATCAAGAACTTTTACATCTGGAACAAACTCTGAAATCCGTTAATGAAATTAACAAAATTACATATCCCAGAGCACGGGGAATGGTCGATATCAAACCATATTATCCTAGACCGTCGCCTGTGAATATGCAATATGAAGATCCTTCATTCAACTATGTCCAATATGATGGGCAATCATTAGTGGAATGGAATATAGATGGTCTATCTGATTATCAGATAAAAAATGTTTTACAATACATGACCATGTATGCAACAGCCTGTCGAATTCGAGGAAACTCGGATAAAGAAATTAAAAAAGCTATAGTTGCAGGATTCGTAGGCCAACTCAAAGGTTGGTGGGATTTTGCTCTAACCCAAGAGGGTAAAGATCAAATTGAAAATGCTGTTACAATGGAAGAATATAAAGATGAACAGCAACAAACACGTCATAGAGAAGTACCACAAGCGGTAAATACCCTTCTCTATACGATAGGATTACATTTTATTGGTCCAACATCTATGCAAACTGAAAGGACCCATGAACAACTAATGAATTTACGCTGTCCTGATATGTCACACTTTAAATGGTACAAAGACGTCTTTTTGACCGCTGTACTAGTTAGAGAAGACAGTCAGTTTGATTTTTGGAAGGAAAAATTTATATCTGGCCTTCCTCTTTTATTTGCTGAACGTGTCCGTACTAGACTTAGGGATAAAAACAATGGTATAATCCCATATAATACCTATACATATGGAGAGCTAGCATCAGAAGTAGTAGCAGAAGGATTAGCCTTATGTAATGAAATAAAAATACATAGGCAAATGGAAAAAGAAAAACAGTCAGGAAAAAGAATCTTAGGCACTTTCTGTGAACAATTTGGGTACGAACCTATTTGGAAAACTAGCTCTAGTTCTCATAAAGAAAAATATAGAAAGTCATGGAAACCTAGACGAAAGCATAGGTTTGAAAAGGCTCCTAAAAAAGAACATAGGGAAAAACCTAAATCTAGTAAAACCCATAAGACTAGAAAAGATAAATCACAAATAGCCTGTTATCGGTGTGGCAGAGTAGGACATTATGCTAATAAGTGTCATATGAAACAACAAATACAAGCTCTCACCATCGATGAAGAGCTAAAGAAATCGTTAAAAAAATTATTTATTAATGAAACTGATTCAGACGAAGATAATACAATTAATGCTATTGATTATACGTCTGAAGATTCAGAACGAGAAGAGTCGTCTAAAGAAAAAGACACTTGTGAAGGACAGTGTGATTATTATAAATCACTCTGTGTTATGAATGGCCTTTATGTTCTCACAAAAAAGGATTCTCTCATCCTTGATTTAATCGATCAACTTCCAGATGAGAAAAGAAAAAGAGAACAATTAGAAAACTATCTTTCTTTACAAAACGATAGGCCATCATCCTCAGCACAACCTCTTCTAAAGAAAGTAGAAGAGACAACACAACCCTATTATGATATTAAAGCTATCTTTGATAAGCTTAAAATCGCAAAGGCTAAACGTGAGCCTACGCTTCAAGAATTACGAAGCGAAATAAATCAAGTAAAGACAGAATTACAACAATTAAGAGATAGAGTTGTCTTTCTTGAATTATTAAATAAAGATGAGCTTGAGTTTAATGAAGAACAAACTCTTACTGCTCCAAATAATGATCTTCAATATGTGAATTTAGTAGACCGGGTCATTACCCAGAAATGGCATACTAAAGTCACTATTGTTGTCCATAAAGAATATATCTTTGATACAATTGCCTTAATCGATTCAGGCGCTGATCTGAATTGTATTAATGAAGGCTTAGTACCATCCCGATATTTTGAAAAAACAGTTGAAGAATTAAATACGGCTGATGGTAGTAAAATGGGAGTTAAATATAAACTCCAAAATACTGCAATATGTAACAAAGGGATTTGCTTTCAATTACCATTTATCATGGTAAAAGGATTATCTCATTCAGTAATTCTTGGTAACCCTTTTTTACATATGCTATACCCGATTAAACAAATATCGGAAAAAGGAATTGTTACTGAACTCGAAGGTCAAGACATTATCTTCGAATTTTTTACTCAACCACGTATTAAAGAAATAGATGTGGTAAAAACCACAATGAAAAATAAAAATCATTTTATTAATTCTTTATCTACAGAAATTAAGCTAAAAGAGCTAAAAAAGAAACTAGATACCCAATATTATTTACCGATTAAAGAAATACACACAAAAATAGAATCGACAATATGTTCTGACAATCCAATAGCGTTTTGGGCCAGAAAGAAACATGTAGTTACTTTGCCCTATGAACCCGATTTTCAGGAACAGAACGTTCCCACTAAGGCCCGGCCCATTGCGATGGGGCCTCGCCATCTTGAAATATGCAAAACAGAAATTGAATCTCTGTTAAAGAAAGGGCTAATAAGGCCTAGCCAAAGCCCATGGAGCTGTGCTGACTTTTATGTGGAAAATAATGCAGAATTGGAACGTGGTGTTCCAAGACTTGTCATTAATTACAAGCCACTTAATAAGGCATTACGCTGGATTAGATATCCATTACCCAATAAAAGAGATTTATTAAATAGACTTTACTCTGCTAATATCTTCTTAAAATTTGATATGAAGTCTGGATATTGGCAGATACAAATAAATGAGCAAGACCGATATAAAACTGCTTTTATAGTTCCATTTGGACAATACGAATGGAATGTAATGCCGTTCGGTCTAAAGAATGCTCCCTCTGAATTCCAAATAAATGAAACGGAGGAAATAACAAATAAAAATGAATAATGACATAAAAAATTAAACGAGCAGTAAATGTGCAACTTCAGGTTATAAAGAGACTAATATTTCTTAAAAGTGTAAATAATTACCGCAACAACACGCAGACAAAATTAGCTTGTGCAACCTAAAATGCATGGAATGAAATTCTCAAAAATCACGTCCATTCTATCATAAATGAGGAAAAATTGTGAATCTATGTATTGTTATTACTTATCACTTATCTAGTTAATTCTTAATTAGATTAAGTTAAAAAAAAAAAGTTATAATCTACCAACATTTGATAGATTGTATCTTTGTGAATTAGTTTTTTAAAATCGAATTGCTAAATTAATTTAACATTCTAAATTAATATAAATTAATTATTATTTATATACTTGTCAATTTTTAAATTATTCATTTCAGAAAAAAATATATGATATATAATATGGTAATGAACTAACTTGCTGGTTGTGCGGTTTTCATCTAGTTAGTTAATATATTATCGTGTCCAAACTTATAAATTTTTTCTACATTGGCATCAAAAATGAAAATAAATTATACTTAAGTCTCTAAACTAATTATTTTTATATAATTAAGTGTACTAGCCTAATTATTTTTATATAATTAAGTGTACTAGCAGGAAGATGCCATAAAATAAAAATATAGAAAAAAATTATGAATTGAATGAATATTTATTTTTGGCATTATTTGTTGAGTAAAATAGTTTATTTTTATTTTCTGACAAAATAATTCAGCTAAATACATATAATAACTTTTTTTAATAATTTAGTCACTCAATTATAATTTTTTTTTCTTCATAAATCGAAATGAAAAAAACCGAAAAATTCATGCCATAAATATAATTAATCCACCTTTCTAAAATAAAAACGGACCGAGGAAGTAAATAATTATTATGGCTGTATTCAGCAAAAAATTTTCAGCTAGCTTCTAACATTTTGACTAGTCAAAATGTTAGATACTATTTTTTATAGTATTCGACAATATATAACGTTTAGATTATTAGAGATTTAGATAAATTTTATAAAAAATTAACTCACGTAACTTAAATTTTTGATGTTTTATAAAAAATAATTTAAACAGTTAACAGTTGAATAACTGTTAAATAATTAATTTTGCCAAATATACTCGCTTCGTATTTGACTGTAATAGTTATTACATTTACTTGCCACTCTCGCACGTGTTTGACATGTAATTTTTATATGGTTGGATGGTTAGGTACGTCTGCGTGTATACAAAGCGGTGGTGGAAATTTCAAAGTCTTGCTATGCAAAAGAGGACAACGAAAGGGATCTTTAGAATCTCTTTTCTACGCTTTACATCGCTAAACGACATAATCCTCACTTGGCCTTCACTTTTCTTGTTTTTATCTTCAGTTTCAAACCTGCAAGCGGACTTGCAGATATGAGTTTAATCAAAGCAGCCATGGCAGATTCAATTTTAACCACCATGTGGGTCTTTAGCCTGCCATTTCTCGGCATTTTCACTTCCATTATAGCATCAAATATAGGCGTTGAACCCAAATCAATACCAGCCCTTTTCATAGCTATAAATATTGCCACTCCTTTTGTTCTAATTTTCAGCCTGATCGGCGCCGCGTTAGGAGGTGCCAGTTTCAACCCAACAACCACCGTATCATTATATGCCGCGGGGCTTAAGCCAGATGTGTCTTTAATATCCATGGCGATCCGGTTTCCTGCTCAGGCGGCTGGTGGAGTTTTTGGAGCCAAAGCAATTTTGCAATTTATGCCAATAAAATATAAAAATTTCCTGAAGGGTCCTTCTTTGAAAGTGGATTTGCATACAGGTGCAACTGCAGAAGGGGTTTTGAGTTTTGTGTTTTGCCTTTTTTTGCTTATTGTTTTGGTTAAAGGGCCCAAGAATTTTTTGGTCAAGGTCTGGTTGCTGGCGGTGGCGACGGTGGGTTTGGTGGTTACCGGCGGGAAATATACAGGGCCTTCCTTAAACCCTGCTAATGCTTATGGATGGGCTTATATGAACAATTGGCATAATAGTTGGGAGTTGTTTTATGTGTATTGGATTTGCCCTTTGATTGGAGCAACTTTGGCTGCTTGGGTTTTCCGTTTACTATTTAGCTTTAGCCCTCCTGTTGTCAAGCCTAAGCAAGCTTGAAAAGAAGGGCATATTAATGATAGTGATAGCTCTCTCTCTCCTCTCTCTCTCTCTCTTTTTCCACACAGCACCAAATCAAACCGTGCTCATCCCTGTACGTTAGCATTCAAATGTTGCTGGAAATGTATCCTCTTAGGTGCATTTCAACAAAACACAATATGTGCAATCAAATAAAGCCTATAATCATCACTTAACACTTGCGATACTTTTGCTACCAATCAGGTCATCACATGCCATTAAGTACAGATGATAAGCTAAATGTTGAATTCATTTAAGCTAAATTACGTAGTGTAACGTGTATTAGAGAAATAAACTCTTTCACACGTTTTATCAAACACTCGATATACATAGAGCAACAGACGTTTGATAACCCCAAGGCCAAAAAAAGCAACCTATCTCCTTACACTTTTCTTCAACAGGCCAAAACAGAGCTTTGAGAGGTGAAAACCAATTAGGGAATTTCATTAACAAAGCCACATTGGATTATTTATTTTGTGTAATGTGATCACCATGTCCACGTGGACAGCCCTCAATTAATAAAATTTTTCTTTCGCACGTTAAAATTAAAAAAAAATAAAAAATTGACATCAAATTTATAATTAATCGTTCTAAATATCCACTTAGAATCGCTTCTAAATTCCTCCACGTCTCTCTCGTTTTTTAAAGGTTTGTGGAAAGAGCAAGTAATGCTAAAAAAATACAACCAGGGCCAGTACTTCTGATAAAGCATCGGAATAGAGAACTCCAAAAAGCCTAAACAACAAATAAAAAGAAACAAAAATTCTTAAAAGAAAACTGTATTTTTTGTTTGTTTATATCACTAATCTCTTATTCGCTGCCTTCTTTTCTTCTTTCTCTGATTGCTCTGTACTGCCCTGGACAAGCATTTCTGTTTTCCTCTGAAGAGAAGAAACGGAGATGGGTTTGATCAGAGTAGCCATGGCAGATGCAATTTTAACATCTCTATGGGTATTTAGCGTGCCAATACTGCGCGTTTTAACCACCATTATAGCATCAACTGTAGGCGTTGAACCAAAATCATTATCAGGTCTTTTCATATCAATAAACCTATCCACTTCTTTTATGCTAATATTTATTCTAGTAGGCGCTGCATTAGGCGGTGCTAGTTACAATCCCACCACGACTGTCTCCTTATACGCCGCCGGACTTAAACCAAGTGGATCCCTCTCTCTAAAAACCATGGCAGTCCGATTTCCAGCTCAGGCAGCCGGCGGAGTTGTCGGCGTCAAAGCAATATTACAGGCGATGCCAAGAACGTATAGGAATTTGCTAAAAGGTCCTTCTTTGAAAGTGGATTTACATACAGGAGGATTAGCAGAAGGGATTTTGAGTTTTGGGCTTTGTTTTTCTTTGCTTTTGGTTATGGTCAGAGGACCAAAGAATTTGTGGGTGAAGATTTGGTTGGTGAAGGCGGCGACGGCTGGATTGGTGGTGATCGGCGGTAAGTATACTGGGCCTTGTATGAATCCTGCAAATGCATATGGATGGGCTTATGCAAATAATTGGCATAATAGTTGGGATTTGTTCTATGTTTATTGGATTTGCCCTTTAATTGGAGCTACTTCGGCTGCTTGGGTTTTTCGTTTCTTGTTTAATCCTACTATTAACCCTAAGCCTAAGCAAGCATGAAAGTGAAGCCCTAATATAATTAATTAATTATTAATGCTGAAAATAATTTTTTTTGAGGACAATGCTGAAAATAATAATTTGACTAGTAATGTTACAATTTGCTCAATTGCACTTGTGTATATGTTATATTTCATTATGTAGTTTTATTCTTTTAATTTTGTCCAATAGATAGATGTTTAAGAGTGGATGAAAATGAATTGAAAGTATGAGGAATAGAGGTTGGCTGATTTTTGTTTTGGAGGTGGTTAATCATTTAATCTATATTAATTTCACTAGTTTTGATGGGAGAGTTTCAAAAAAAAAAAAAGATTTGGTGGGTTTTTATTTTTTTATAATTTTTAAAGGATTGAAATTTAACTATTTTTGTTATATTATTTTTGTTTTTATATTTTTTTATTGTACGTTAGGCGTTGCTACGAGGAGATTCAAATTTAAATTTATTGACTATTTTTGAGATTCAAATTTAAATTTATTGACTATTTTTAAAATTCAAATGTTAGTTTCATTTATACCATATAATTTATATTTCATATTAGTTTGTTATTAAAAATTTTATTGATTTTTTTTTTCAGAAGAAAAATTTTATTGAACTAATGCTTACATTTGTACGATGGAATTATATATGTTTTTTTATATCAGTTCCGATCACGATTTTCGGCGATATATATATTAAAAAAATCGGTTTAAACATTATATTTTTCTTTTGAAAATATTAATATGAATTTAAAAAATATTGGTAAATTTTATTTTAAATAAATTTTAGAATGCTTTACTCATATAAGAATAAAATTAATTAATTTTACAAAATAATAAAATAAGTTATCACTTTATTTTGTTTAAATGTTATTAATTAAATAAATTATAAGAAAATTTTGAAAAATGCTTCAAAAGAATGTAATTTTAAACTTAGTAAACAATTTAAAAGGCTAAAAAAAAAGGTAAAAACAATATAAATTTAGACTAAATATTTCTTTTTTTTTTTTTACCATTTTACTTTTTAGATTTTTAACTTTTAAAGTAAAGTGTATTTTTTTCAAAAAAAATCTTAAGTTAAAGTATATCATGTAGTAAAATATTATTGAGACTTTTAGAGATGTATAAAATAGGCTAAGTAATTATTATTTGAAAATAAAAATTGAAAATTTTCGATTCGAATCGGACTGAAACTGCCGGTTTAGATTCAGATTTTAACATTCACATAAACTTTAATCGGCCTTTGAACCGCCGATTCTGGTTTAAAATTTTGAATCGACAGTTCCGTTTTGATTCCGATTCATCTACGGTACAGTTCGTTTCGAATTATTTAATAATTTTAAAAATTGGAGCATTCCAGGTGTTAAAGTAAAAATGAGATGCAATTAATACAATGGGCAAAGTTGAGATATTTTATACGAATTGCTCTTAAATTATAATAAACTCTATGAGAGTTTCAGTTGGAAATCATTTATTATGGGTCTAAAAAACCCAAAAATTATATGCTCCTTTGAAAATTCTGCTGTACATTAACCAAAACAATGACATTCACCTTATATTATAATTTTTTAATGGAACATAAGTGAATTCTTAAATTCTTTTATTTTAAGACAACTCCAATATCAATTCCCTTTTTCTTTTTTTTTTTTTTTTTATAGGCACCAATCGAAAATATTTACTTTCCAAACGAACTTTTTATGTAACATATTAAATCAATGTTTTATGCAATCGAGAAATTTGTAAATAAGAAAAAACTCCTTAATTGTGAATTAAGAGACTATTAAATGTAGCTATATTTTTTTAATTTTCTAATAATTTTAGAAAATAATTTACAATTATAAAATATACATATAATTATGATAAGCTCCCCTGTCTTGTTTTGTCTTTTTCCTTTCCATTAGTCAAAAACTGCTGACTCACACCGACACTCCGACAGAGCAAAACGGGAAAAGTTTCCTATTTGTTAATTCAAATGAGTTTTTTTTTTTTCTTGTATAGATAAACGATGGATAATATATACTGAAAATTTTTAAAAAGTTAATCCGTCCCTAGAAATGTGTTATTGTACGCTTCTGATTAGAAAACGTTTGTTGCTCTTTGCAAGATTTTCAATTTTCAATTTTTATTGTATATTTTTTTAATTTATTTATTTTTGATAATTTTAATCTTTGAAAATTTAATATAATTCATTAATTTAATATATTTAATTATTTTCGTAGAATTTATCAAGGGAGCAAAGAAGTTTTTGCTCTTTCTTTTAAAAAGATTATTTCATCTTAGGTTATGGCTTCACCCCTATATACAGTTATACTTATTTGATAATAATAATTACTAATATTTATTCCTTTCAAAAAAAAATATTAATATTTAACCTCTGTTTGTTTCCGTAAAATAACTTACAGGAAAATAATTTGCTAAAAATATTTTTATGAAAAACATTTTCGTTGAAAAATATTTTGCAAATGACTTATTTTCCGTTGTTTGGTTGTAATATTGAAAATTAGTTAAAAGTCATAATTTTTTATATCATAAAACCATGAAAAATATTAATAATAATTGAAATTTTATAAAATAAAATGTTTTATTCTCTTGAAAATGAGAAATTTTCCTTAAAAAATAATTTAATTTTTCTTTGACCAAAAAAATATTTTTCATTGATTTATTTTTTTGAACATCTCAAATAATTTAAAATGTAAAAAATATTTTCCTTTAAAATAAAATTATTTACAAAAACAAATAAAAACCTTAGTGAAATAAATATATAAATATATCCATCATCACGTGCACTTTTTAGCTTTAGCATCGGCATTAGCAACACTAATGCAATTATGCGTACATTATTCTCAACAATCGAATATATACGTACATTATTTCATTTTAGTGCTAAAAGCAATCCTACGGACCAGCATGGAGTGGCCAGGTTCAATGAACCTCATATCCTTTTTCCGCTGTCTTCTTCATCACCTGATACACTACAAAAGCAAAGAAAGATGAGAATTCTCTGATCATGGCTCTGTCCTCACTCTCTCTTGTTGCTTCACAGTTCACCTACTTACAGTGATATTACAGGTAATATATTCTCCTTATTTTTCTCAACTAATTTATCTTTTTAATATGCAGTATTCGACATATATAATATTCGCATCTGCTTCTTCTCAGTTCTTAAATAATTTCTTGGGTCTTTTTTCTTTTTCCTTTCCTTTTCTTTTAGTTATCAAGATAGGTTTTTCAAGAATTATTAGATATATCTATCTCTAACTTTTTCTTTATATTTAAATTGATTTGAAATTGCATTAGTAATCCGATAATTATCTTATCATAATGCAGTACTATCCTGATGTTCTGAAAAACCAAGAAAAAGAAAAGAAGAATCAATTCTGATAATCAATTGGGTTATGAGTGAAAATTGTTGTAATACCTTGCAGGGAAAATATGACAGAGGATAACCTAATGTGGGCAATAATGGAGCTTGACAAAGCTTATTCTCTATCAATTATCGATAGTACTGCCCTTCAAAATTTTGGAAATGATTACATTGCCCTTCCTTTCAGGTACCTTTTTGGTCCATTTTTCTTAATTAAGCTTTTTTTCTTCTTTTTCTTGAAAGTGAGTATTCATTTTGGAATGTGGGTCCAAGATTGTGGGATAAAGATTTTGTTGAATTTGATATGTTCTTTTGATCAATCTTGGTTGATGAGGACTAAGCCCTTTGCATATAATTTCAGATTATTTTTCAAATACTATAAATTTAACATTTTCTAAATATAGAGATGGGTAGGTGTATATGAATCCAGAAAATGGAAAGTTGGGTTGTTGTCAGCAACCAGTTAATAAGTGTTATTAGGTTAAGATTAAGTTTGGGATTTTTGATTATTAAAAAACAAAGAAAAGAAATTATTGGAGCCTTAATCTTTTTTAATTATGAATTAGGTGGTATCACATATCTAATTAAAGTAATTGTGTCTCCTTGCATCACTTGGTAGAATTTAATTAACTTTTCTATTGAATATTTAATGTATTTCTTCAGTAGATGGGAGGCTACCTAATTGGCGCAAATCATATCATCAGCTATATTTTAGGGTAAGGCTGTGCAATTAACAACAGATCTGTCACAGTTAGCCACTCAAAAGAACTTTTAAAACAAGAACTTATTTGACATCGAGATTGAAATTGAATTTTTGGGAATTCAATTATAACTATGAACCAATCAAATAGTTCTTTTTTTTTTTTAACATCATCATCTCAAATAGAAATGTTAAAGAGACACTTGACGATCGTTTGTTTGCACTGAATTTTGAATGCTGAATGCTGAATCTACTATTTTATTGAATTGAATAATTAAGAAATAATATCATCGGCTTATTACTAAAAGAAATAATATATAATGTTATTTTAATTTTCATTTAGATAATTAAATCAGATAAACAACTTATTGGTCAGTTTAGACAAACAAATTTATTGTCAGAGCTGAATAAATAGGTTGAAGGTTAAGCTGAAATAAATAGCTCCTAAACAAAAGCTTCAATTATTTGATTTTGTGCAGTGAAATAGGCAGCATTGTGAAGTGGAAAACTAGCATAATGGTGCCGGCAAATCCTCATTCTGATAAACCATGTATCTGCAAGACCATTAAATATTCCCTAAAGAAGAGGGAATGCTATTTCCACTTATAAGGGAGTAGGAGTCAAGAGGACTAGAGGAACAGAGCTGTAATATATGGGATATGGCAATGTAATCCATATAGGAGAGTCCACTTCTCTTAGCATATATGTGGTGACAGAGAAGAGTTCCCCTTTCAAACTTCATTTGTGTGTGATAATAGATAGTTGGCTGTGAAAGTGACCCCACTGTCAAGTCTATCAATCTCTTACTATTGCTATTTGACATTAAAAAAAGAAAATAATAATGAAAAAATCATGTTTCAACATTATGGATAAATTAGATATAGATGAGGTGAGTGAAGTGAGACATGTCATCGTGTTATTTCTGTACTTTAATTTTGCTGTGTAGAAGTGTTTATTAATGAATTATGAACTTATGGCATCTTTTTTGTTTTTATTTTTATTGAATTAGTAAGATGAATTTAATATGGTATATAAAAGTGACCATTAACATTGTCTTTAAAAAAGTAATTCATATTTTTTATCAATTAATTTTTTATTTGGTAATAATTTGAATTTAATTATCAATTTTAATAAATAATAACTTCATTTAGACATAATAAAATTTAATTTGATTATATTACATTTTATAAAACAAACATATAAGTAAGTTGATAGCCTTGTTTTAGCGGAAAATATTTGTCTAAATTAGACTTATAGCCCTGCATATAGACCAAATTAAGAGTGTAAATGACTCGAGTTGGCTCGCAAACTGTTTGAGCTCATTTAGCAAACGAGGCTTGTCAAAAGCTTGTCAAGTCTTATCAAATTTATATATACATATAGATATTATAATATATATATTATAATAGTGTTTTAAGTTAATTACTCAACTTTCGAGCTTGAGTTTAAAATTTTTTGAGTTGAATTCAAACTTCAAGTTGAGTTCGAGCCTAAAATTTTTACGCTCATTGATTTTCAAGTTTGGCAGGTTCAAGCTGAACTCCGCACATTTACACGTTTAGACCTAACTAATAAAAAAAATCTTCTAATTATTTTTATTTTATTCTTTTTTTTTCCAGTGTATGGTAAAAAATATCATTATTTTAATAAAAATTTTTATTTTTATGTTTTTTTTGTTCATGGATAGAATCTTGGGCCCGGTCAAGGCAAGTTTATCTGCATTTTAGCCTAGCTTTATTTTATGCAACAAATTGGGGGAAATAAAAGTGTCGCAGTGCACCTCGGATTAGCAAGAGGCCCTCCTAAGCGTGATCTATGGAAACTTCTCAAGCTGACAATATCTTATCACAAGCTAATATGTAACACTTGCATAATTGTTCAATGTGTGATATTTTTTCTACATGAATATAACTGAATCAAATTCTATCGTTAGTTAAGTTGTATCAAACCAAAACTTACAGAATTTTATAGGTTTCATTACAAACAATACCTTTTGTTTTTTGGCACAAAAACAATTGATCTTGTTATTGTTCCTATCTCAGTAGAATTCAAATGGCCCAGTTACAAATAATTATAATAGGAACATCAACAACTGACACCATAAAAAATCAAACAGTTTTTGCTTACCTTTGATATAAAAGGCTTTGACTCTCTCTTCCAATGCTGACATGAATATTTAGATATGGTATAGTGATTAGTGAAGAGAGAGCTACAAAGCTGTTGTATCTGTGGGATAGCAACCAAGCACCCGAAGAAATGTTGCAAACTCCTGCAAAATAATATCCCAGCTCTGTAAAAACCTTGAAGACAATTGGAGACTTGGAGTGATGTGTAAATTGTCAGCGTCGCCAAGTTGATTTTATTTCACAAAACAAATAATGGATATCACATTTTATCTGATAAGAATGTCGATAGAACAATCCTTTGATTTTTGATCTTCAGTGTCTATGATTTGGAAGGTAAAAAAGAAAACAATTGGACTTGTTTGGGCTTCCCAACCCTGAGGAATTACAATTTCATACTAGAAAGCTATAATAAAAATACAAAAACCTACCCTAAATTTAGCGAAATGGTTATAGGCAAATTGATGCAATGTTATGTAAAAATTTCTGCTCTACTAATAATTTGATGTGGTAAAAAATAATTATGTTCCAACCTGCAGATGCCCCAACGCATTTTGCGCACGTGATTCTGCCATAGAAGCCTCAAAATCAATATAGAAAAGGTAGTCAAAATACCTGCAACGTGCATCAGCATTCAAACAACAAAGGACAAATCAACTATTACTGTAGAAAAGGAATTAGCTAATTAATAAATTCAAGATAAGAAGAATATCAGGCACTGGATTGCAGGCAACAGATCAAAAACAGTGTCATCAGGAAAGGAAAATTTTGGAGATGAGCCATGTATCAATAAAGGGATAAATTTGAAACTTTCATCAGGTGATGAAAGGATAAGGCAAAGCATCGCCAATAGAACACGATGTTATATGCAGAATATACATTCAGCAGCTTCTGCTAAGCTCTAGAAATATATTGGAGTAAAACCCAGAAGTTATAAAGTTGATTTGATTCTAACTATCCAATGTACCCCTGTTAGTTCTCTTACTGCAGGCAAAGGGATTAGCTAGTAAATTCAAGATAAGCAGAATATCAGGCATTGTAAAGTTTTAAAAATATATTGGAAAACCCAGAAGTTATAAAGTTGAATTGATTCTAACTATCCAATGATACATATTGAATGAAAGAGCACTTGATAAGAGTACCCGATTGGTTGCTAACCAATCTATAAAACAATGGGAATATACTTACTTAGCACTTCCAGTATTTGAATCATCAACAACTCTTAATGGCTTCTTTCTCTGTGGCCGGCTTTCTATCTGGGATTGAACAGAGAAGTGAAATATTTATTGTCTAATCTTTTTACATAGATAAGAATTAGAAATGATATTAGTTAAAGATACCTTTGTCAAATTTATGTCCCTTAATGCAAACACTGCCAAGGCCTTAAACAATACCCCTGGGCCTTCTTCCAAAGTGAATACAATGCTTGTCTGCAAAAAAGACACTCACATTGAAATTCTAAGAACACTAAGCAGACAAAGTAACATGTGATGTGGCTAAATGATGATTTACCTTATGTGCCTTATCAGTTCTTGGAATTATTGGATCCCTTGCAAGAACCAGATAACGAGTTACATTATCAGAGTCACCCTGTGCAATCAAGGAAATCAACAAACTAAAAAGCTTTATCGTCTGGAAAAGAAAATATAGTTAGGAAGTATTTAAACGTCATTAAGGATAACATGCATGAAAATGCAGCCACAAGTGTAAAAATAGTTGAATGAGATAAACAGGAGTTCCTCACAACTGTTGTGCTACACCAAGGATCTACTTTGAGCTCATACTTATTTACCCTAGTAATGGATGAGCCAATCAATAATATAAAAGAGGATGTTCATTAGTGCATGTTATTCGCAGATGATTTTGTTCTAATTGATGAAACTAGAGAGGAACTCAATTTAAAGCTGAAATTATAGGGGCGCACTCTCGAGAGTAAGGATTTCAGGTTAAGAAGAAGACAATATATCAATTGCGTGTTTGGCTTAAGTAAGAAGTAGGGAGGTGAAGTTAGATTAGACGTTACGATGGTGCCCAAATGCAGTCAATTTAGATATCTAGGTACAATGTTACCGAAGAGAAGTTTGATAGATGAGGATGTTATTCATAGAATTCAAGAAAAATGAATGAAATGGAGGAGTGATACAAGTGTGTGTTATGTGATATGAAGATATCTAACAAGGTGAAAGATAAGTTCTATAGGACGATGGTGAGACTGGCAACGTTATATGGGATTGAATGTTGGGCACTAAATACCCAACATGTTCATAAGTTGAACGTTGTGGAGATGCAGATGTTGAGATGTATGTCTTTAGTGGTCACACAAGATTAGACAAGATTAGGAATTATTATTTTAGATAAAGGTACAAGGAGCAAAAATTGGAGATAAAATGAGAAAATGACGTCTGAAATGGTATGTATGTGTTACGTGGACCTCTGTATACCACAGTTTGTAAGTGTAATATTTAGATAGTACGGGTTGCTAAATGGGAAAGAGGTAAACCTAGAACCAAGTGGAGGGAAGTTGTTACAGAGATTTACAATATTTGGATATTAGTCAGGGTTTAGCTGTGAAGATAGTAGAATGATAAAAAATTCACACAGCTGACTGTAACTAGTTTAAGGCTCAGTTGTTGTTGTTCTTTCTTATGTTTTGCTTAATGGAAAAGCATTATTTAGTCCCTGTGGTTTCGCTCCACTGGACAAATTGGTCCTTCCGGCCATTTTGAGTGATTTTTACCATTAAGAGAATATAAAAAGTCTAAATTCCCTACAAAGTTAAGAGAAGTCCTAAATCCTAGCCATCTAACCTTCCTCTCAAATTTAGTTCTTGAAAAAAGAGGCCCTTTTCTCATTCTTGTCTTTGTTTTTAAAATTTGATAGATGGAGTCCAAAAAGAAGAAGTAACAGGTAGCTACTTTTACTGCAAGTTGTAAGCTTTAATGAGTGCAAGAACCATGGACGTTAATTTTACAATTTGAGACCGAGTTCTTATCATCGTAAATGATTATTATATATATATATATATATATATATATATATATATATATATATATATATATATATATATTTTGAAACAACTGAAATACTGTGGTGTTTGATCCGTGCCTTGAATTCATGTTTCTAGCACTCTATATTTAGTATCTTTAGCTCTTAGGTGTGGCTCTAGGTAATATATTAACAAAGCTCCAGTTTTTATGGTATTTGGGTTTTTCATTTTTTCTTTAAGTTAGTTTTTTATTTTTATTTATTTATTTATCTTTTTGCAAAACAACGATGACAAAAAATGAACTCAGTACTATGGTAATCTTTTTAAAAATTTTCTCTTGTAAGCTACTGCCATAGCAAATTTGGTTTTCCAATTCAACTTTAGCTCTGTTTTATTCTTAGATATTGAATAACTTTTGTTTTTGGGTTTTGATTTGAAGAATCAATTTTCTTTTTATTTGTGGTTGTTTTTGATTTCATGGTGGTGGTTGGCGGCAGATGATGGAGTGGTGGTAAGAGGGATGGATTGAAAGTGGCAGTGGCCATTAAGGGTATTTTTGTAATTCAATTTTATTCTCTCATCTTTGAATATGTTTTATGGATCTGACTAACAGTGAAAAGCCCTTTTATTTAACGGAAGGACCAATTTGTCCAACAGAACTAAATCACAAGGCCTACTTATAGGGTTTATCAAAATAGAGAGATGAGGTAGTAAATTAGTTCAAACCTCAGGGGCTATATAATACTTTTCCCTTTATTTAATTTACTAATAGCAAATAATTTAGAAAATTTTCTTTTCCAAAATTTTTTCACAAAAAGTATTTCAAGTTTTCCAATTTTATACTTTGCTTTAATTGCTTAATTGAATAGAGTGGATATGGAAATAAACAATTATATAGCTGGCCCCAACTAATTTGGGATTAAGGCTTAGATGTTGTATGTGTACATGGTAGAGAACATCTCAACTACATTTCAACAAAATGTAATCAGAAGTAGAGTCATACAGATTTCTCTTAAGAACAAACTGTACTATCTCTTGTTATTTTTATCACAACCATCATTTTACTTCCTCGTGTTAAGGAAGTAGATTGAACAAGATGACTCCGGCTTATTCAATTGTCAGTGGAAAAGGAATCGCAATGAGGACACGAAATATCAAGACCTAAACATAGACTTAAACATATCATAAAAATGTAACCTGGATTTTTTCCGCTAGTATGTTAAGCCCATATATTTCTGAAGCTCGAGCACTTGCTACAGCACCAGCATCCCTCAGCTCATTAATGGCTACATACTAAAACCAAAATTAAGTAATTATGATAAAATTTGGTGGCATGATATGTAGAAACTAAAATAAGATCCTAAATGTAATATTGATAGATAACCTGAGCAGCACCAGCAGCATCATCAACATTTTCTCTCGCAACACTTAACTTGTTCAAGAAATTGTCACTCAAATCAAGTACCTGCAAATTTAATTCTTTAAACTTTAATATTGAAAAAATAGATTCCAAAAGTTAATAACACATGCTACTCTATCATTGTCAGGAAATCTGAACTAGCAAGTGGATGGGTCACAACTCTAACGAGATAGTCATCATCCAAATGATTATACAGACAATCATTCTACTTCTTTTTCTCCAATCTCCAAACATTGTTAAGAACTTCAACTTGAATTAGTTCCGGTGTATTGAGAAAAATTTCCATTTCAAACTCAAACTGCTAGTTCTCTAATATGATAATACATCCAACATATCCTGATTCCTAATTAAATTAGGTCAAAGTTATTGTTGCATAGTTATTAATCTTATTATCTACTAACAGCAACTCTAGTTCCGGTATCTTTTACTTGTTTAATAAGAGTAGATGTGGCAAGAAATTTCGTATAATTTCCCAAGTCTAAAAACTGTTTATGTCAATGCTTAGTAGAATAGGTCTAGAGGATGCTAGTGAAACTCCATATGCATGCCTTCTTTTTGAGGCAAGAGACACGCTAAAACTATAAAAAAAATAAATAACATGGAAATTGAAACTTAACCTGTGGATGGCTAAGAACACGTCTCAACTGCTCTGTTCTGACACCTGGTATAGCCAAAAGACAGAGGTTAACAGCCAATTTTACCTCACCCACAATGTGAAGCCTATGTCGAAGGAGTAAATCATAGTTCCGGTGAATGCTTCCAGCTGCAGAACATTCAATTGGAAGAACTGCTTTATCTGCTATCCACAATTCAACAGCCTGCCAAAAGTAGTGAAAAAGCACTACAAGAATGAAAAGGAGGTCAAAAGCATTCTGCTTTCCTAATATTTGCCGTATATATGCTGGTTGAACATATAGTTGTCTTCAGAAAATTGGAATCTAAAATAATTCTGATTTACCATGAGTAATATAAAGAATATGGAATTGTTAACAGAAGCAATTTAACGTGACTGCACTACTGTACAGGGTCTTAACTTCTGCCTGCAGATTGTTACATAATTGCTATTATAAACTTCCTTGTGAGAAAGACAATATCAATGTGAAGATAATATCATGTCAACCTTAAATGCGTCCTCGAATTCGTCACAGGGCACAGTTTCACATTTAGGGTAGGCCTTAAGTGCAGCATCCTCACTGTATGAACCTGGTAGCCCCTGAAGCATTAAGCCAACCAAAAACATAAGGGATAGCTATGAGTAACTTGATTTGATTTCTATCTGCTTGGCTAACAGAAGCTAGCAATGCTTAGATAAAATTCATACCTTAAATGATATCCGCACCTTCATACGATCATCTGGATTAGCAGAAAAATCGGCTACTGATAATGGTCCTGCAATTGTTGGAAACCTAAAGAAAATGAAGTTGCAAAGCATTAACCAGCACAAAGCTGAATCCAAGACTTACCTAAGTGAAAGATAAACATAAATCATACATTACTTAGATATTATCCATTATCTTTCAGCTATAAGCATATCTCCACTTTTCCTGGTTTTATACTTCAGTTGCCTCACGTCTGTTTGTGGAAAAGCCAATGGTGACAAGTTTTCTTTTCTATAATAATAGTCCGCAGATATTTAGCAAGTGTAATCAGTTTACATAAAAAAATTACAGTGATCAAGTTAGTTGAGCTTCCAACAGTTGGCTGGGTTCTATAGCCGCTCACAAACAGAAACCTCAGACAATCGAATTCAGTGATTATAAAAAATCTACTGAACATGGTTTTTTGAGCATCTCATAGGCTTGCTCAACTTCGTAAGTTTCAAGCACATCTAGTTAATATCCAAGCAAAATTTCTAAAACTGCTTTGTATATTAAATTATTATTATTATTTTTTTAAAAAACAAACTTTGCTACTTTATTCCCTGTACAACAGTTGCTGACTTTAGTTTGAAGAACTGGCTAAGTCTTGCAATCAGCAAATTCCACCTAGAATAATCCTACCTCAGGTTTTTGACCTGATTACTACAAATAAATTCCCTTTCAAATTTAATATTCTCCCTCATTCAGACTCAATTATTTCAATGAATTTTTCAAAGGGAAAAAAAAAACTAACTTACAGAAGATTCAATGAATTAAAGCAAATTTCAAATATAGAAAACTAACTTGGAAAGGAACTGAAATCCTTCTGCAAATTTCCCGAAACATTAGCCGCTGTTTGATCAATAATTTGGCCCAATTCAGACCTTATCGTGCCAAGCCATACAAAGCTCTGCGATGTGCTAAAAGACCTGAGCCGATTCGACGGTTTAGATAAGCAGCCTCTTCTCCAGCTTAACCGAGAAACATCAAATCCGGAAACAGAAACAGACTTCAAAGCCATAAAAATCCTGTGCTATGGCTGTGGAAAAACACCAATCATTAAAAAAGGTTCTTATGGAAATGTTCTTCTTATTGAGGACTTTTGACGAACATTTATACTACATACAAAATCATGGGAGTTGGCAGATAAGCAGGTGGAAGAGCGTTTATGGTTGGTAGTGGAATTGATTAGTTGTTATTGTTGAGTGGAAACTATTTACGTGTGAAATGGAAACGGATGATTTCGTGTTGTGGTAATGTTAAATCATTTAATATTAAAAACAAGCAGCAGAACGAACAGCAAGTTATTGTGGCATGAAAGTCCTTTCTTTTTTTTTTTTTTTTGAAAGGGCATGAAAGTTTTATTTAAATTTTTAAAGTTATTAAAAGATAATTAAAGTTTTGCTACAAAACTAAAATTTAATTTAATTATTTATATATAATATTTATAATTTATATTTTTAAAGTAATTAGTGTTTTTTTATGTGTGTTGCATGTTGTTAGTATTCGATATTACTCATTGTTTACATCAATTAATTTATTCTTATACAATATTAAGTATGATTATAATTTTTCTTTTATATTTTCTATATATTTATATAATGTTAAGACATGATTAATAATATTTATATTATAAGCAATAATATTTTTTTAAACTAATTTTAATATGATAGGACAACATTAAAAGTCAAGTATATTTAATAAAATAATTATAGACGACAAAATGAAAAAATTATTATTAATTATAAGATTAGATTTCAATTTTTTTTTTTTGAAGATAATAAAGTTAAACTTTAATTAGCATCAATTTTTTTTAAAAAAAATTAAATAATATAATTTTATTGAGTGTGATTTGAGTTCGTGAAAAACTTAAATATACATAAATAGATATAAATAAAAAAAATTCAAAATTTTAAAAATGATATATATATAAAACATGTGCAATAGTATTTTTTATAGATTTTTTTTTTTTTACATTTCGAAGTTTATTTTAAAATTAAAATAATAATCTGTTTTTTGAAACAACTAATATTGTAAATAATCATTGATCCATACATTCAAAAAGAAAGTTCAATTAGAATAATATATTAAAATAAAAATTTATCTTTCAAAAAATATAATAATATTAAAATAATATAATAATATACGTTTTCAATCAATTAATAAAAAATAATAAAAAAAATTATAATTTATCAATTATTGAAAACTCAAGTTATTTAATAAATTCAAACTATTATTAATCAATTATCTAATTTTAAATTTTTACTAAAATTATTACAGGTAATCCTATTATTCTCTCTCATTTTCATTTTTACATATAGTATAGATAAATAAATATAGATTTCAGCATGATGCTACTTTATATATATATATATATATATATATATATATATATATATATATATATATATATATATTCCTTAAATATTATATTTTTCTTTTTTTACAAATTTTGGAGCTTTGTTTTCTTTCTTTTTTTTACTATCATTTTTTCTTTTGTTTTTCTGATTTAATTGGCCATTAAAATATATTTTTTAATTTAATCATATTTATATTTAAAAAGTTGCATTGATAATGTAACTTTATTTGACAATTGAATTGAACAAATTTAATAATATTTTTTTATATATCTTTATATCCGAAAGCGTTTAAATTCTTCATTTTTATCTTTCTTTAACCATTATTTTGAAGTGGGATTCACAAGTGCTTCTTCTTCGATTCTATTATTATTTTAGTTAAAGTTATTTGTATTTATTATTATTTTTGTTTCGTTATGCAGGGTTCGGATTTGCAATGAAATTTTGCTCTATGCTATACAATTAAAATGGAGGTTTGTTAATCTCCTCCCTTTTCTTTTCTTTTTTTTTTTTTTTCATAGTATGTTCAAAAGTTTGCAAAAATTTTATTTTGATAAGTTACTAATAATGGTGTCAAGGCAAGAGAATGTGGATATAACTGAGGTATATATTTGTTAAATATACACTACAAAATGTATATGTTAAATATACATTAAAAATTTTTTAGTTGTTAATTTTTTATTTAAATTGAATTGGATAAATTAAAAATTTGTAATATATACTACATAATGTGTATGTTAAATATTGCAAGAATATATTAAAATTATAAACAATGCTTTAAAACAATAATTAATATATTAATCATTATAATGTCTATTATCTATAATATATAATATATTTAATATAAATAAATAAATTAATTACTTTATTGAATTAGATTTTTAACTAATATTATTTTAGAAATTAATTCTCTTGTGGTTGATTTGTGCTGTTACTTTCTTAATTTGTCTGAAACTTAGTGGAACAATGATAAGAATATAAATTTATTAATATAAATGTTGTACATTGTAACAAGCCTATTTTTCATGCTTTTATAAATGGAAATTTCAATTGATATATAATTGCTTATTTTTTTAGTTTTTTTTAAACTAATGCAATAATAAATTTTTTTTATTTCAATTGACAAAATATGGAAACCAATATTGATTTTTTATATTTTAGTAATATAGATAATTTATAGTATTATTTTATATATATAATATTGAGACCGCCAAAAATGCACCCTACTAAGTTTATAGATCGGCAAAAATACCATTAACGATTTTAAATTTGATAGATTGAAAAAATAAAGGTAATTTAATTTTGATTGATCATATTAATTTTTTATTTAAATTTAAATTTTATTAGATATAATAAAAAATTATATGATATATTATATAAGGTATATATTAAATATGGTAAGAATATAATATTTTTAATAATTTTAATTTTATTGATTGAAAAAATAAAGGTAATCTAATTTTAATTGGTCATATTAATTTTCTATTTAAGTATAAATTCTATTGATTAAACTAAGAAATTATATTATGTACTAAATAATATACATATATGTGTGTGTGTGAGGTAAGAATGTAATATTTTTAAAGATTTTAATTTTATTGGTTGAAAAAATAAATTATAAAGGTAATTTAATTTTAATTGGTATATTATAAAAATATAATATATGTTTAATTATTGTTTTTAATAAATCTTTAATTTGATTATTTATAATTATTTCTTATGACTAACTTATTTTAAAAAATAAAATTAATTAATATTTTTATTAGGGCATATATTGTAATTTTTATTATTTGATATAAAATAGAAAATAAAATTCATTAAAAATATATAAAATATAAAATTATGATATAGCACGTATATTAGAAAATCATATCATACGTTTGAAAGAATTTTCTTTTTAAAAAAGTAACTGTAGAAAATCATATCATACGTTTGAAAGAATTTTCTTGTTAAAAAAATAAATGTAAAAATTTAATTAGATAGTCACAGATTTTAGGAAAAAGTAAAAAAAAAATACTAAAATTATAAATGATGCTCTAAAATAATGATTAATACATTTAATTATTATAAGAAAAATAATTAATTCATCCTTAAAATTTAACTAAACTAACTAATTTACCATCCTATTTTGTTAATATTAATTAATAATTACTGAGATTTAGCTGGAGTTAGACCTTTCATTTCTTCCGTCCATTTTGTTCTGATTTTGTCAAAAGTTAAAAATAGTCCCACACTTAAACAGGAAAAGACGTAACTAACCTAGACTACTATCATCTCCTTAACTCCCTACTCTGCCTCTGCGAACAGCGGCAAACCACCACAATGCATGCTAGATCTGGTCCGATCATCCTGCCTCCACGCAAGCTAGCAACGGACACTCTCCACCTCCACCAACACCTAGGTCTCAGTCTCAGTCTTGGTCTCGGTCTCTACCTTCACCTCCACCTCCATCATCACCTCCAATAAGCAGTCCTCCGCCGCACCAAGGCATGCCTTGCGTACCAGCGCCTCAAAGAGGGATCAAGCACCGCCATCTCCAACGCAAAAAGATCAAAATGAACACAGGGAAGAAGATAGTATTGTTGTTTGTGGGTATTGCTGCAATTTTGCAGATTGGAGTTGTTGGATTCTTGGTTTTCAAAAGAAGGCAGCTTTGGAGGATTCTTGGTTTGAAATAAGTTTTTTGTTCAAATTCTTTGGTGGCTTGTGGGAGGATTGGTTTATGAACACAATTGGAAGATTGATGGATAGCAGGTGGAGAGTTGGTTCCTCTCATTCGGGTCCTTGTGATCTTCTGTAAAGAGGTATTTTGTTGATTGACATTTTGTCCATCTTTTTCTCTTGGTCTTGGACTTCTTTCTAGTATAGTTTTCCATACGGCTTATAACAAGAGAAGAGTCAACCCATTTGTCATCATGACACAGACTGTGCTAACATACACGTAAACAGATTCTGGAATCATGGAAAATTTTTTGTGCCCGATACCGATTTCAGGAGTCCCTTTGTTCTTTGTTCAGAATTCTTTTTTTTTTTTTTTTCGTTTATATGCATTTAATGATTTGTTACATTTAAATTTATTCTTGCGTTTGTTCTGTGTTATGGATTTAGCTTTTGTTTCACTTACCAGCGTAGGAACTAGGCAATAATTCAGAAACATAAATTAGAGTAGCCAATATATATGAGTTGATTGACTATAAAAGCTGCTGTTAAAAGTTTCTGTTGTTGTCTTTTCTTGTTTAATTCATCATTTTATTCGTAACAAAAATAAGCATTTTAGAGGCTATTCTTGTCTTTTCTTGTTTAATTGTGGGGTTATTTTTGACTTTTCACACATTTAAAAAAAATTGATGAAAGGAATGAAATGTTTAACGGAAGTAAACTTTGAGAACTATTAATTAATATTACTAAAATACGAGGACGAGTTAGTTATATCGGTTATTTTTTCTTATTATAAGACCTAATACCGGTAACTCATATTTTAATAATATAGATCGTTTATAATATTATATTATATATGAAAAATTAAGTTAATTAAATTTAAATTGTTGTAAAAAAAATTTAAATTGGTTGATAATTAATTTTATTTTTATGAAAATTTGATTGTCAAATTATAACAGTGTCTTATCATTATAAATATATTATTTTCTTAACAAGTTATTTAATTATTTATTTTATTACTTATGGATTGTGACTCAATTGACAATGCAAACCGAACATGTAGGAAGAGTTATTGAATTTGATCGCCATTAAACGCACTTGCAAGGAGGGGCAAATGAGTCTTAATTGTGACTAAACTTTGAGCCGGATTAAATGGTCCCTGATAAGAAAATTCATATACTCTTGATTTAAACCAAAAAAAAATTAATTATTTCATATAATAAAAAATTATGTATATAAATTAAATTACATTTATTTATAAAGTGTAAAAATCAACGAATACAATCATCTCCGTTCGTTCAAATTACATTTATTTATACCTTCTTTATATTTTAAAATTAATACATACCTCTCTAAATTTTTATTTCGTCATACAATCATCTCGTTTCGACTTGCTTTTGCCAAATGGTAAATGAAATGAACATCTTGATAATTGACAAAATTTTTCTTTCACAATTATGATTTCTTTCCTTGCTTAAGTCTCTTCTTTCGACAAAGTTTGCTTGATTTCAGAAAGAACTAGAGCCGAAAGGATCAAATCTCTCATACGTATTGACAACTTGAACGAGACACATGCAAATCGAAGTCATGGATGGTCATCGACTTCACAGATTTCGGATGGCATGGGACAACCACTAAAACATTTGCATCAGCCAATCGAAAGGGTCCAGGTGGACAGCCAGCTCTCTTGTCCCTCATCTTCTTTGTTTTTGACCTTAATTTATTAGATAGACTAACAGAAAATTAGAGAGTTTTTGAACGGAATGAGATAGGCACCTCACAGAATGTATATTTAGGAAGACATATTACTTTTGAAACATAAAGGAGGCGTATGGTAATTTCACTATAATTTAGGGAAATATTTTTTTTTTCTGTTAAATAAAGGGAAATAATACTCCTTTTTGCTTTTAAGCAATTGAGATCTCACTGAGGGTAGTATCGTGCATATAATCAACCCTCGCTGCAATATCCTTATTTTCGAATTATTATCTGATAGATACAAAAATGATAAATCCAAAAATTATTAATTTCACATTATATTAGTATTATATATCTCTAAACTTTATAGATCTCTACAATTTCATTTTATTTTAATTTTTTTTGTAATTTTACCATAATTTTAAACTTTTGTAGCAATAGCACCCTCAATTGCAATTAAGAATATAAATATAAATATAAATATAAATAAAAAATATTTTTATTTTTTTCAATAATAATAATAAATAATATAATTTTAAATATCCTTTCAATATCAAATTATATTCATATATAATGGGTGATACATTTATAAATTTAGAAATATGATATTTGAAACTTTATGCAATAAAAATACTTGGAAAAGTTATTTATTTATTTTTTATTCTATGTTACCAATTCAAAGAATTATTGCAATTAGGATTTTTTCATTCTTAAAATATAGATGATATAAAATAAAATAACTAATTAAAAATTATATTTTATTAATTCACATGCTTGATATTTTTTTGATAATTAACAAAAATTTGTTATTAAATTATTTTTTTGAAATTATGTTATTAAATTATTAAATAGCACATTTATTTTAAAAAAATAAAATTTAATATGTGAGAAATTATATGTTAAGACTAATAAAATTTTTAAAATTTTCATTTTTCAAATTTCTATAGAGTCACATAATGGTTTAAAAAATTATGTAATATTTTTTATTTAATTTCATTCTTAATTGCATTTAAGGGTGCTATTGATAAAAAAGTCGAAATTAAAATAAAATGAAATTGCAAAACTTTATAAAATTTGAGGTATTTTGATTCATTAGAGCTGTGGTCTCATGATTGTCCTCTTCTGTCAGCTTATACAGAAGTATTTGTTGTGCAGACCAGACCTTATAAACAATCTATCCAATAGTCTAAGCCCAGTTTCCATATAGGCTTTAAATGGTAAAATAACCCATCAAGAGTTTGGACTTCAAATTTATGAGTTTCAAGGATTAAAGAAGCTGAAACTTACATGTTGTGTGGAAGACAAAGAAGGGGACATTTCGCTCACTTCCGCTCCACACACAGCTCCAAGTGATGAAAAATTATCCAAAAGCAACAAAACCATTAACCCCATTTCCGTATCGCAACTCCTTTCCTTACGCCAATTACTCCCTTCTTTATACACCGCGAAACCATGCTATTAAACTTCTCTTCTTCTTCTTCTTCTTCTTTTCTTAGATTCACCAACTCTAAATCACCCATTCTTGAACCTTGCACAACTTCTTCTTTGAAACCCAAAATCCATTTCTCCGCCTCTGTCTCCTGTTCACAATTCAGTCTTAACTTCAAAAACCGATTTTTCAATAGACATTCACTTGGTAAAAAGCTTGATTTCAGGGCTTCGGCTGTCTCTGGATTTGATGTGGGCAGTTTTGAATCTGTCCTAGAAGCAGCTGGTGTTTTAACAGCTATAATTATTGTTCATGAAAGCGGTCACTTTCTTGCTGCTTATCTTCAAGGTATTCATGTAAGTAAATTTGCTATTGGGTTTGGTCCAATTTTAGCTAAATTTAATGCCAATAATGTAGAATACTCTGTTAGAGCTTTTCCTTTAGGTGGATTTGTGGGCTTTCCTGATAATGATCCAGAGAGTGATATTCCAGCAGATGATGCGAATTTGTTAAAGAATAGGCCAATATTTGATAGGTTTTTAGTAATATCAGCTGGTGTTATTGCCAACATTATATTTGCATACGTTATAATCTTTGTTCAAGTATTATCAGTTGGTTTGCCTGTTCAAGAAGCCTTTCCTGGGGTTCTTGTGCCTGAAGTTAGAGCCTTTTCTGCTGCTTCTAGAGATGGGTTGCTTCCTGGTGATGTAATTCTTGCTATCAATGGTATTGAATTGCCGAAAACTGGCCCAAATGCTGTAACTGAGGTTGTTGATGTTATTAAGAGAAATCCAAAAAGAAATGTGTTGCTTAAGGTAGGGAGAGGACAGCAGGATTTTGACATTGGTGTAACCCCTGATGAGAATTTTGATGGAACTGGTAAAATTGGAGTTCAATTATCACCAAATATGAAGGTTACTAAGATTATGGCGAAAAATGTAATCGAAGCAATTAATTTTACTGGAAAAGAATTTCTAGGTTTGTCATCAAATGTTTTGGATAGCTTGAAACAAACTTTTCTTAACTTTTCAGAATCAGCTAGTAAGGTTTCAGGTCCAGTTGCTATTATTGCTGTTGGAGCAGAAGTTGCAAGGTCAAATATTGATGGACTTTTCCAGTTTGCAGCTGTTCTTAATATTAACCTTGCTGTGATAAACCTTTTGCCTTTGCCTGCATTAGATGGAGGTTCCTTAGCCTTGATTCTTATTGAGGCAGCTAGGGGTGGAAGAAAGCTTCCTTTAGAAATTGAGCAGCGGATTATGTCTTCAGGGATCATGCTTGTTTTACTACTTGGCTTGTTCCTTATTGTTCGTGACACTTTGAACCTTGACTTCATTAAAGATATGTTGTGATTACTTGCACCGGTGTACAAGTTCAGAAATGCGTTTGATTGATATAAAGTCAGTTTGTCATCTGGTTGTTGATGATGGTGATAATCGACATGTTTGGTTTGTTCCCACGAAAGTGATGGATCAGGTACTCATGACTTCTCGTTCAGAATTGGTTGCTTCTTCCTTTGTAGATCTTTTTATAATTTTGTTAGTCATACTTTCTTAAACGACAATGACAATCTTAAAATGGGTTGTAAACTTAAATTCAAAAAGATTTATGAAGATGTCTATATCAGTTACATTCTTTTATAATTGATCCTTGGCAAACATATAGTTACTGATTATTTCTATAGCGTGTAGTTTACGACAATCTTTGTTTGGTTTTGCATATTAGTGGATTTTAACTTATTTTTGCATTCTAGCAGCAAGTTCAGTGCGTTGATGATGATAAATTTTTGCTAGGCTAAATTATACTAGAAATGCAGTTGCTTATATTATAGTATATTTCACCACAGCTTAGTAAACATAGCCTAATGAGGTCTTTGTCCACTATTTGCTGTGGTCACTATACTTCAAAATTAGTAACTCAGTCCACAGAGATTTGCTAATAATGTGGCAATCTTCTTGAAAGGTTAATCTTTGAGGAATAAAATGTCTTTTGCTTAAGTTTATGCACTTACTGCCAGGTTAAGCTTGCGAGAAGATTCAATCTTGAGAATACTGAGGGGTGATCAAGTTATTTTTGAGATTTTCGAGGTCTTTGCTCGAAATGCGAATCAATACTTCAATAAGTAAGATTATAAAAGAAATGTTGCACATGGGTTCATACCAAGTGTATAAGCTTGAAAGATTCATCACTATGGTAAAACCTAAATCAAAAATAAAACCTTAAAATCTAGAAAAAGAAAAGGAATAAATTGGAGAAACTCAAAGCAAGAAGAGTGGCGGCAATCTCCTTCCATTTCTTTTCCTGTCAGTTTTTAACCTTTCATTTCATTTCCACACTCAAGCCTCTCTCTTCCAAATCACAACCCATTTGCATTCACATCCTTATTGTATATCAGAAGAAACATAAATCGCATTAGGAAACCATAAAACAAGAATTTTGGTAGGATTTTAGCAACAGGGGATTTTGGTGACGACCATAGCTTGAAGAAGCAATATTAGCTTGAAGAGACTTTATTCATATTTGTATCAAATTTAGGTGAATTCGTGATGAACGAAACATGCCAGTCCATTTTGATTTGAAATCCCTGTATAGTTGGGTTTGTATCATCTAAATCATTTTGCTTTTATACTCCTTTCATCCAAACACAAAAATGAAAAATAACCAAGGAAGAAAACTAGTAGAATAGTCTTTTAAAAAAAAAAAAAACAAAAAGAAAAATAGTAGAACACTGTTCTGTTAGTTCGAAAATGATAAGACTAAGAAGAGTTTAGGAGGAGAAAAAGAACTAGGTGAGAGAAACATAAGAGAAATTAAAGAAATTCATAGGTTGGGAAAAGAAAATGGGTTAAAGATGACTTGAATGCGTAAAACAATTCACTTGTTTATATCGATTCTCGTGTCATTTACAAGAGTGTCACCTCCTATTATAGAAATACTAAGAGTGCCTTCCAAGAAAAGTAAAAGTCATTCTCAGATATTTACTATGTATGTCAAATTATACAAAAGCCTATAATACCTAAGATATGCACAATATTTACAAGTAGGTTTTAAGCTCAACTAGCTCTCTTGGCACATTCCTGATCATGATAAATTTTAGATTCATTATGCCCTTTCAAGCCTCTGATCTAGGTTTAATTTTTGGATTAGTGTCAACAATGCTTCTGCACATGAACTTTGTGGCTCGAAGTCCTATGTGCATTATGAGCCAACCTCAAACTGTTAAGTGATATAGTCGATCACTTGAAGAATCACGCTTCTCTTGAAAGTCTTCGCCTTTTAGGACACCGTCACAATGACGGCTAAATTCACCTATATTTCTTACTCCTTTCTTTTGCCTTTGTCCTCCAAAGTCGATCACTACTAATCTTTCTAATTATCCTTGGTCCTATCTACTTGTTAACCGATCTTGACGTAATGGCTATCTGTTCTTCTGGATCTGAGTTTGAATATTTGGCTAGTTGAAATTTCTTGATTAATCTAATAGATGACTATTCCTTGTGGCAGTTCGAAGAGCTTCTTCATATCAATTTCGAGACCTGTTCTCAAATTCTTGGTCCGATTCTCATGAGGAATGTGGCCAAACCTCTCACCTGATTCTCTTTTTACTTCCCGGAGAGTTCCTCCACTCTTTGGCTTCTTCCTGTTAACAGGCATCTTTTTTGTGGGAAAATAATCTATGCTTTTGACCTCTAACAAACCCTTTCTCGAGTGCAAAAGTACTCTCAATTGCGAGATGAGGCAATACTAGATACCGTCCTTTGTATAAAGTTTGATATGAACTTGAAATTTTTCATAGTTCGCATTCTTGGCCAGTTATAGGAGGAGCACCTTTAGAAGCTACAGACTCCGGCCTCTCAAATTACCAATCTGAGGGCTGATTTACAAGAGGCCATCGGTTTAACTCTCCAGATTGGTAAATGACGGGGAGGTTGCCAGCCTGCGAGCTTCCCTTTAACAATGGTCCTCTCAAGGAGTGGTTAAAGTAATCGAATGCAAAGCCCTCCGAGCAAGGATCTCTAACTTTGAGGCTGAACTTTTAGCCTTGCAAACACAAACATATGGCATCGAGGGTAAGATAGCCGCTTAAGGGAGCATTGCAAATAAGGCGAAGAAAACCTAGGTTGACTATGTACGGAGACAACCAAGGACAAGGAGTTGGCCAAACAGAAACGAGCCAATATAACTTTGCAGAATTTACTTTCTTCCAGTATTTCTTAGTTGTACGTTGGGCTTCTCTTCTTTTGTAATTATGCTTTAATGAACAATATTATTTCGTAGAATATTCCTTGCCTCTTTTGAAATAATATTGCATAAGTAATTTACTTGTAATCATCAAAACCGAATTCCTTTCGGTTTATCATTGTTTGAGTCGGTCGCTGCAATTTTTGGTTGATTAGAAGTTTTTTCCTTTTTGCGTGAATCGACCAAGATTGAGATATTTTAATCCGGATCTCTTCCATGATATTGCGCCTAAATGTGAATTGGGATTAATCGTTGATCATACCAAATTATTTTTGTTAATACTTGGCGCTCTCGACTGTTTTCATTTAAGGAAATAACAAAGTCAATTTCTAAGTGAACTTTTAAGATTTTCATTAGGCCAGATTGTAGGATTCAGAAAGATATTGTCTCAATAATTCACGTATGTCTATTTTAGTCTTGGTCGGTTTATAAGGATATTTATCATTTGTTAAGTGAGAGTTAACAAAGTCGAATATTTAAGAGTAATGGTGTTTTTCTAGGTCCCTTCGTGAGTTTGAGGTTCCGATCGTTGTTCTACCATGTACTCGCTACTTGGTTTAACTCGGGCATTCGTCTTTTTGATCCTGAGATAAGACATTCTCCCCAAAAGTAGTTGGATCGATCGCCCGTTGGACAAATTGGGCCAGTTATTTGTAAGTGAATTTTGACCAAGTCATGGTCGCCTGTCCATTCTGCCACGACAGTCCCTAAATGGCCGATGCTATTATGCAAATCATAATGGCAGTTTGTATGTCCACTCGGACCACCCGTGTTTCTTCGATTTCCGACCTAAAGACATTCTCAAATATCTAGTATGAATCACCCGTAAGGCCGAATTATAGGCCTTTGATCGGACGTATAAAACTATTTGAACTTATATATACTACATTGTCAATCGATTTCATCAGAATCATGACATCTTAATAATGAGCGTGCTAGAAAAGTTATTCGATCTAAAAGTGAAATGGGTTCGTTCGATCTAAAAGTGTAATGGGTTCGTCAATTCTACGTCTACTAGGAGTGCCTGGGGATAATCTAAAAGCGAAGAGGATTCATCAGTCCTACGTCTAATAGGAGTACCTTGGGATAGGATGGATCATAGGAGTACCTTGGGATAGGATGGACTAATGGATCGCATTAGTTCGAAAATGAAGGAGAGAAGAATAAGAATAATTTAGGATGAAAAAAAAAAAAACTAGACAAGCAGAACGAAAGAGAAATTAAAGAAATTCATAGGTTTGGAAAAAAAAAAAATATTACAAGAATATCACCTCTTATTTGTAGGAATTCTAACGATGCGACTCCATGAAAAGTAAAAAGTGTTCTAAGATATTTAAAATATTATGTTAGATTATATAAAAACCTACAATACCTCAGATTTGCATAATATTTACAAGTGGGTTTTGGGTCCAAGTAGCTCTCTTGGCACATTCTTGATCATGATAAGTTTTATTCATTATGCCATTTCGGGCCTCTTACGTGGGCATAGTTTTTTGGTCGTGTCAATAAATACTTTATTATTTCCCTTAATACTTTCTCCCTTCATTATTTTTTTTTTCTTTCTTTTCCAAACATAGTGTTAATTACTAAAAAATAAATCTTAGGCACTAAAATAGAAAATTGGTAACATTTAGATATTAATAATATAATTATTCTCACTTTATATATAAGGATGAGCATTTGTCATAACCAAACCGAAATTTTTTGAAATAAAAATTGAATGAAATCAATTAGCGTATAAAATTGGAATCAAATCGAATTGATTCGATTTTATTGGTTTGCAGCTCTTTTCCAACATTTGAGCCTTTTTTCAGGTTTCATGAAAACCAAATAAAACTAGAAAAACTTCAATGGTGAGAGTTATCTGACGAATTGAGGAAAACTTCAATGGAGACAGTTGACTTGCCCTCCCTGTCCTCTTCCTTAGTGGTCAACTCTATATCTCACCAGTGCCACTGATGTACAAAATGCCTTTTTTTTTTTCAGGGAATATAGAAATTGCCCATTAAAATATTGGTTAACGAAACAATTTCATTTTAATATTTCTTTTTTATCACATTAAATGGGCTGTGAGTTCAGCATTTGGTTAAGATCAAAAATTAGAATAACAGTCCAGACAGACTTCACTTATGGTATAGTCTCGTACTCTTTTAAGTTCAATTTTCATTAAGAGAAGAGTTTTCACTAATTCCTTTTTTTTTATTACCAAAGTATTTTATACTCTACAAGTACGAGAATATTTCTTTTCAGAGTTCGTAACTGCATTTCTCTGTAGCTGTTTTTTTATAAATCGAATTAATAACCTTATAAGGACTATCAGAGCGGACTTTAGTACTTGAGCTATTTCAGCAAAAAAAATTTTTTTTGATAAGCCAAGAACTTGGTGAAGAGGAAAACAACTTGAGCCCAAGATAACTGTACCTGAGCCGAATAGACTCATCCAAAAACACCCAAAGCCTCATTTGGGAACAAAAAACCCATAGAGTTGCAACAACATTAAAATTAAAAATAGAGAACAGAAAGCAGCAGTACTATGGTGTATTACAGTAAAAATTATTAAAATGAAAATCTACTCTCAATTATATAACTGAAAAATCAAAATAATATTTTGATTCATTTGACTCCAATGAATAATCAGAAAAGAAGAAAAGCATTATAACAAGAGATATAAATATATATTTTTTTATTTACATAATGTTGTATTTCTACACGCTTACACTGATGAGAGTAATCGATTCAAAGTTTTAAACTCTTAATTTAAAAATTACAAGTAAACAACTAATGCAACTCTTTATTGATATTATAATTAGCAATTGGAATTTCTCCCTTTCATGTGAAATAGATCTGGTTGATGAGCTATGAACACTAATTGCATTTTTTGGGGTTTATATGATCCGTAGAGAATAGTGTAAAAATAAAATAATGATAGAAAAGTTGCTAAAAATATGTAAAAGCAAAAGGAGAAAGAACACGAACACGTTGTTTTGGTCACCCCTCATCCAAGCTGCTCCTATGTTTCTTCACATTATTGGAAGTATTGAAGAGGGAAGTAGGCGACGATTGGGGAAAGATGGTATGCATGATTCCTTTTTTATTTTTATTTTTATTTTTTTACTTTTTATTATATTATTTTAATGATATCAATTATGTGTTTGACCTAGCTAAATTTTAGAAGACAGAAACACGAAAAGTTTTATAATAAAATTTTGTATCGTTTAAGTTTATGGAATTCATTTGTCAATTTCATATTTTTTAATAAAAGTTGGTTTAATTATATTCAAATCTATATGATTAAATTTGTAAAATTGAATTTTTATTTTTTTTATATCAAACACAAACATGTAGATTTATAAATGAGTTTTGTAAAATTTTGTGAAATTTATTTATTCCCAATGAGAGGTAAAAAACATATTATTTTATTTTCAATGAGAAACCTAATAAGTTAGAATAACATTATAGGTTACATAACTGGAGGTAGTCCTTCCGCTAACTTATCAATTTTTTGAAAATTTTTACAGTTTAGAAAATTCGAACTCAAGTACTTTCATTTGTTACATAATTAGATTTAATAATATTATTAGATATTTGATGTTGGAATTAAATAATAGTTAGCAATTATATTAGCTAGCTTAATAGTTTTACAGTGGTTGTAATAGTACTATTAACAGTTTTCAATTATAAAATTCCATACATCAAATCAAGCAATATTTGTTGTTAATGTCCTTTAATATAGTTTTATTATTTTAATCTTGAATTAATAGGGATCAAGGTAAAGGTTTTAGGCCTTAATTATATCTAGAATTAAATAGGTAAATGTATAATAATAGGTTATAAAAACTAAAATTTGGACCCTCAAAATGATATAATGTCTACCAAAGTGCCAGTTAATAATGTTTTCAAAAAACAAAAGTGCTAGTTAATAACGAATTTTATACAATATGAAAATAAAATGAAATAGACAATTTTTTTTTAGATGCCCTATATCTCGTTAGTCGTTCAAATAATTACTTTAATAAAAAGATAAAAAAATTTAATTTAAGCTAAATTAATTATTATAATCAAATTAGTATGTTATTAGTAAGAAAATTAAATTTTCAGAGCTGTCTTAAAAAAAAAAAACTCTAAATTCATCCATTATTGTGAAAACTTTCTTTTCCTTCTTCTATTTTAGATATGTCTAATCCAATTAATTAAACTTACTATTAAACTTTCTTTTACACTCTAAAAAATTGAGGGTTTGGAGAATTCAGAATTAGCCTCCCGTTTGAAGTAAATTTGCGATATTTATATTGGAGAAAAGATAATTATATTAGGATAAAGATTGTAGAAATCTTACATGACTTGCTACTTAGAGTTTGTTTAGAAGTTTAATATCTTGTATAATTTATTAATAAATTATCTTATATATCTTATTATTGTGTACTACCAGTAATACCCCTTGGTTTTTGGTCATTTATGTCCAAAAGTGTGATTAAGTGTTTTTATTATTTATTATTAATTACTTTATTTTATTATTATTATTTTTATTGCGTCTTTTCAATAGGATGTCTTTTATTTGCTTAATGTCACCAAGAAACAACTCCTTTTGAAGGAAATGAGGCGCTGATTCGTTTGCCGAGGAGTACTTAAAAGAGTCACCTCATTAAATGAGGATGACTCTTCAGAATCTCGCTCTTCTATATATCGAGCGGTTGCCTTCCATTTGCTTCATCCCTATATTTTTGAATATCAAAGCATCTCTCACTAAGCACTTTCTCTCTCTAGTCTTCCTTGCTCAAGTAAGTTTTATATTTTCTGTGCTTGTTTTTCTTTTTATTTGCTGAGACCATGGGTTCCTCTAATAATGAGGACATTCAAGTTTTACTTGATCAGTCCGAGGACAAGAATATCGAAGCTATTGATTTTAGGGTGGGTGAAGCCAAAGGTAGGAAAGAGAACATTAGGATCGGTGACGTTCCTTTCGATATTGATGAAGGTGAGCTTTCTAGATTTATGTTCGATGTATGATATTACACAAGAGTATAAGTTGGTTTGACCTTCAGAGTATACGAGAGTGAACGAGTTGTTGAATAGTGAATCAATCATGTCATATAAAGAAAGTTTCCGATCTGGAATTCGATTTCCTATATCCGAGTCTATGAGGTCATTTTTAATGACTATAACATCACCATTAGTCAGCTACATCCTAATGGTTAGAGGTTGTTATGTGGCATAACAGACTTGGCTCGCCGTGATGGGACAAACTTGACGGCTCAGGGGATTCAGGAGCCCTTACAATTTATATGTCCGAACCAATGAAGATCACTGTTTTCTTCAGGTAAGAAATAATTGCAACGTTTTCTCTAAGTAATTGAAAATTTCTTCCTTGAAGTTAGAAGGCAAAATATTTTATTGTTAGGCGACCAGGTGGGTTCGGAGTACCGAACTAATGGTTGGATGACCTAATGCATCATCTTCCTGCTTTGCCCACCCCTGAAGATCGACATTGTGTAGAGTTAATGAAAGCTAAGGGATTGAGATTGGTGAACCTAAGGCAGGTGATTGCTGAGGGTTATCTGATCTATTCCCCTAGTGGGCCTGTGAGACCCAATCCTTCGCCTTGTGGTAAGCTTCTCTCTTAGTTTTTCATGTGTTGGTTCCTTGTACTGAAATTTTTTAATTTTTCCTTTTTGTTGTTTTTGTGTAAAAATAACTCCTAAGAAGGTGAGGTCCTCAAACCTGTTTAAGGTGGCTGAGGCCATGAAGAAAAAGGTCGAGGAGGAGAGTTCGGCCAAGGGGACGCCCTTGGTTGTGCTTGATCCTCCATCACTTGATACTAGCACTGGTTTGGAAATTGCTCTTGCTGAGTATGCGCCTTCCAGTCCTTCTACTGAGCCCAATAGAAAATGGCCTCGGAAGGTGACAGTTCCAGTTCCTCCTTCTTTACCTTCTAAGGCTAATGAGGCTCTATACGTCTGAGCCTATTTTCTAAGAAAATATGGGACAAACTGCAGCCTCCAAAATGATCAGCCAAGCTATGAGATGTCTCGACACTGCCTTTTTTTTACTGATGTCAACCAATATGAATGTCTAGAAGACTTAGCGAGGAGGGATCTAGCTAAGTAATGCCTTTTTCAAGTAATAAATGCCAACAATCTCAGTTATGCTTGTATAACTAAGCTAAAGGGTGCATATACCACTATGAAGGTAAAGAAGATTGAGCTGGAAGAGGCTCTGAAGAGCATGGATGCTGCCATGAAGGATCAGAAGTCTCAATATAAAGCTGAGATTGATGCTTATAGTGCCGAGATTGAAGCGTTTCAGGGGGAGAATCGGTCTCCATCTGAGAAGATTAAGCTCCTTGAAAATAAGAACTTGAGGATGAGCTTAAGGAACTTTGAGACCAGGAGGGCTCGATGGTAGAGGACTTAGCTAGAGTTTGCTTGAGTCTTAGGGTTAAGATTATAGCTGAACTCAAGGCTCAAGATTCGAAGAAGGTCTGGGTTGGGTTAACCAAGTCTATCTTGATGAGGATGAAGAGGATGATAAACCAACTGGAGGCGATCTTGAATTGGGCAATCTGCCTTCTTCTACTCAAGTGTCCTAAGATCCTTTGGTGAACGTTGAGACTGAGCAGGTGGATGTCGAGGCCCCTTCTAATGTTCATGGGGTTCCTTCTGAGGAGACGAATTAGTTTTGTTAGGGAAATGTATTTTTATAATTCTTTTTTAGTTTGTAGGAAAAACATCTTGTAACATTTCCTAACTTATTTAATGAAGAAGTTATTCTTTTTGTCTCTTCTGCGTGTCTCTTGATTTTATTTTTCTAAGTATTCCACTGTTCTTTTGAACTAAGCCAAAGTGTTGATTTTTGTGTATGAGTATGGAGTTTTTATGAGTTATTTTGAAAAGGTAAATATTTTAAGCGTATTTTTTGTCCGAACTGGAGGACCACATAAGTTTGAATTGGTGGACTATTTAAGTTCAAACTGGTGAGAGAATAAGCAGGAAAATTGCGGGTCCCGTTTATATATGGCACAACCCAAGAGGGGGGGTGAATTGGGTTTTCTAAAAATTTAACTTTCAAAAATAAAAATCAGAATTCTGTTGCAGCGGAATTAGAAAGCATTTGTGAGAGTTAGTTATCAAGTTTATAACTTCCTCACAAAGCTTATTACATGATTCGAAAGACTCTGTGAAGAACAATTATTGTATTTAGAACTGCTTCACAAAGCTTAAGCAATTTTAGAATGACTCTGTGAAGAACAGCTATTGCGATTAGAACAGCTTCACAAAGTTTATTGCTATTTTAGAAAGACTCTGTGAAGAACAGCTATTGCGATTAGAACAGCTTCACAGAGCTTAAGCAATTTTAGAAAGACTCTGTAAACAACAGTTATTGCATTTTAGAACTGGTTCACAAAGCTTTAAGCAAGATTAGAAAACTGATTATAATTCATATTGTGAATTACACTGAATATAGAAGGACAGATTAGAACTTGGTAAAATCACAATACAGAAATCCAGAGTTCTAATGTTTCACAGAGATAAAGCTTATTCACGATTAGAATCAGAAACTCATTAACAACATCGCATTTCTAAACAGATTAACAGTTGCATAAATAGAATATAATCAAGCAGAACTTCAGAAAGTAAAAGAAGATAAACACAGAGATTTATAGTGGTTCGGCACTAACTCGCCTACATCCACTCCCCAAGACGCATCTTGAGATCCTCCATTATGTTATCTCTTTTCAAGGGTAAGAGACAAACCAACAATACAAGGAAATAGATCAACACCTAGATCTAACCTTTATCCCACTAGATTTTCCAAAGGTTCTAGTTAACCTCAACCCCTTTCTGATTTTACAGAGATCAGAAACTCAAATCAAGACATTAGAATCTCACACAAGGAGAAGGTCGCTTGATAACCTATAACACCATAGCTTTTCACCTAAGCTATTACACAAAAGTTTTTCAAATAAAGAGCCTGTCTACAACAGATTACAAAATCTATATAGACAGAGAGAAATGCAAATATAAGCACAGGAAGAACAGAAAATGAATTTAGAAAACAGATTTAAAGATCAGAACTGTTCTTCAGAAAATGTTGTTAATAAATTTTCTTTTCTCTTAAAAATTTTTCTTGAAGCAAAGTGATGAAAAGAAATAGGGGGATTGAAGAGAGAGCTTTGAGAGATTTAAACTTTAAACAATGAACTCATACTCTTTTGCAAAACCCATTCTTTTTAAGAGAGGAAAGAGTTTTTATATGAAAAGATGATATTCTCTTTGAAGTTAACGTTGAGAGTTTTTCCTTTAATGAGCAATGAAATTTCTGATGTTTTTTAAACTAACGAGGCAATGCATGTGTTGCAATTAAAAGGGCTGTTTGACCACATTTAATATTCACACATGCAAGGTTTGAAGGTGAAAGGTTCAGTTTAGAAAACAGTGTAACATTTATATCAGAAACAGCCAGCTGTATTAGAAACAGACAGCTGTATTAAATCAGAAACTGCTTTTTAGATCAGAAAATACTTTTTGCAGAATTTCATTTAATAGCTACCAAGAATATTTACTCCAAAGATATTTTAGATAGGAAAACGTGAAGAGTAAAGATTTTGGCTATAAATTTATTCAAAAACATTTCAAAACAATTTTGAGAGAGATAAAATAGATTTGTGCTTATAATATCATTTACTCTCTATCCTACAATAATTTCCTAAGACTTATTATAATACTAACCAACAGAAAATATCTTCATGGTCTTCAAATAAAAATCTTGGGATATAGGAACTTCATTTCTTCAATAATTTTTAACAATAATTTCTGCATAAAATAATATTAGCACATACAAGAATATTAAATTTATTTGTTTTGTAAAATCATCAAAATCTCAAGATAAAATTGACCCTTGAGCCAACAAAAATATTGAAAAATTTTCTAAGTAAGATCCTTTAGGAAAAACTTAAGATATCATGTCTTTCCAACCTTTATAAGACATGATATATTAAGTGAAAAAACCTAAGGTCTTTTTATTATTTCAACTTAAAGTTACTTTACATTTTATTGGGTGGATATACAATATGCCTTCTTTAGATTGTCTACATTCCATGTGCGAGGTAGTTTAGCCCCACCAATTTTCCTAAGCTTGTAAATACCCGAGCTCAACTATTTGTTTATTTCATACGGGCCTTCCCAACTTTGTCCCAACTTGCCTACTCCCATTGAGCCTTTTGTTATCTCCGCTTTTCGCCATACCCTATCTCCCTCTTTGAACTGCTTGCTTTGAACTCACCTGTTGAAGTACCTTTCCATCCTTTGCCTGCATGCCTCAGCTCGAATTGCAGCATCTTCTCTAAGCTCTTCTGCTAAGTCCAAGTTAATTTTCAAGTCTCATTGATTGTCGAGGTATGATCCTGTAAGCCCATAGTATACTATTTAGTTCTTCTACCGAGTTAGCTTTTTCCTCATCTAACCTCTTCTTTAGCCATTATAATATGGTTCTATTTATAACTTCGGCGAGACCATTAGTTTGGGAATGAGCTACTGAAGTGAAGTGGAGTCCACTGTGTTGGTCTTCACAAAAAGATCTAAAGGCTTCTTAGTCAAAATTTTTACTATTATCAGTAACAATCTTATGGGGTATGCCATACCTTAATTATATTGTTCCTGAAAAAGCTAATGATTTGAGATGGAATAATGGTGCTGAGGGCCTCGAGTTATACCCACTTGGAGAAGTGATCAACTGCTGCTACTATAAATTTTCTTTGCCCAGTTGTTATAGGAAAAGGTCCTCAGATGTCTATCGCCCATTGTGCAAAAGTGCATATTTCTGGTAAGTAATGCAACGACGAACGTACTGGCGAACGCCTTTTTTTATTGTTGGCCAAAATTGCCCTAAGAGCAGTATTTTCCTCAGCATCACATCCGAGCCTTCATGTGCTCCACAAATACCTTAATAGGTCTCCCTTATAATGTAGATGCCCTCTTCTTCAGTTAGGCACTTTGCCTAAGGTGTGATTTTGATCTCCTATAGAGTTCTCCGTTCTCAAGTGCATAATTTGCATCTTTCCTATAAAATTTGATCACTTTTTCCCTATTGTCAGGCTGGACATCATTCTGTATAAAGTCTATAATCGGACTCATCCAGTCACTGTTAGGTTGAGACATAAGGACTTCGTTCAGTTTGTAACTTGGCTGGCTCTGATGTTCGAACATTACTTCTTTAAGCAATTCTCCTCTTCGTGCTGCGGTCTTAGCTATAGTATCTTCTTCCTTATTGTTCACCCTATCTATTTGGGTTATCTTCTAGGTGCTACCTTCCTCTTCTAGCTTGTGTAAGAGGGACAAAGCTAGAGAATGATATTTGGTTAAGTTCGCCTTTTTAGTGATAAATGTGCCTGTTATTTGGTTGACTACGAGCTGCGAATTTAGGAAGATATGAAGCATAAGGGTTCGTACTTCGAGATCTAATTTGAGTCCTGCGATTAGACCCTCATGCTCAGTACCATTATTGGTTATTGTAAAATCCAAGTGCAAAGCATACTACACCTTTATCTTCCTTGGCTCTTGCAGTATGATCCTCGTAGTACCTTCCAAACTTCCTAATGCCCCATAAGTGTGTAATTGCCAAATGTTGCTGTTGGGGTTCGCGACTTCAACTTTTGGTTCGCCCTCTTCATGTTCTTTAGAGAACTCAACAACAAAATATGCAAATATTTGTGCTTTCATGGCAGCACGAGGCGTATACCTGACATCAAATTCTCCTAATCTGATCGACCACTCCACTAACCTTCCAAAAGTTTATTCTTGGTACAAATCTTTTTCAAAGGATGGTTAGTTCGAACAAATATCACATGAGATTGAAAATAATGACGTAACTTGTTTGCCAATATGAGGATGGCGAAAGCAAACTTTTCAATACTAGGGTATCTTAGCTTGGCACCTCGGAGGACTTTGCTAGTGTAATAGATGGGGTACTGCTCGCCTTTTTCTTTTCTAACTAGGACCGATGCGATTGTGCTTGCAGTAGCAGCTAGGTACAAGTACAAAGGTTCATCCTTTTTGGGTTTTTTAGGAAAGGAACTGAAGATAGGAACTCTTTTATCTTTTTAAAGGCGAGCTGGCACTTGTCATCCCACTGAAAACTCTTTAATTATTTTAGGGTTCGGTAGAAAGGCATGCACCTGTTAGTCGAGCATGAGATGGAACGTCTCAAAGCTGTGATTCGGCTATTCAACTGCGGGACTTCATGGATGTCAGTAGTGCTTGCATCTCCAAGATTGCTTTAATCTTCTTAGGGTTCGCCTCAATTCCCCTTTGCTCATGAAGCCCAAGAACTTGCTTGCCTTTACCCCAGATATGCACTTGTCTGAGTTTAGCTTCATATTGAACTTGTTTAAAATTTCAAATGCCTCTTTCAAGTCCTTGGGATGGTTCGGAGTCTAAGTACATTTAATGCATGTCATCTACATATACCTCTATCATTCGTCATATCTGGTGTTAGAATATGTTATTGACCAATCTCTAAGATGTGGCTCCTGCATTTTTTAGGCTAAAGTGCATCACTTGGTAGCAATAAATCCCCTTGTCTGTAATGAAGCTCGTCTTCTCTTCATATAGCTTATTCATCCTTATTTGGTGGTATCGAGCAGCTGCATCTACAAAGTTGTATACCTCGTAGCCAGCTGTTGAGTCTACCAAGGCAAAGGGTAGGGGTCTTTAGGTCATGCTTTATTCAGATTGGTAAAATCTACATATAGTCTTCACTTTCCATTGGGTTTAGGCATTAAGACCATATCCGTCAACCATTCTAGGCAGTTAACTTCCCTTATAAATCTTGCTTGAAACAATTTATCTACCTCGGTCATTATGGCTTATTGCCTTTCTGGTCCATGACTTCGTTTCTGTTGCTTATAGGCTTGCAGTCTTGGTTAATATTAAGCTTACGGGATATTATGTAAGGATTAATCCCAATTATGTCTTTGTCGTACATGCAAACGGTTGACATTGTCTCCCAACACTTTTCTAATACAACATTGTCTCCCAACACTTTTCTAAACCATGAACTCTAATTTGAATCTCCTTGAGATGCCTTTGGTTCTGAGCTCTAAAGTTATATCGATAGATCTTGCTACCTAGACTTGCCTTCCTGCTAAACCAACTAGAGGGATATGTATGGGCTTTAGGTTCGCCCAATCTAGCTCAAGGCTTTAACGACCTCCATAGTCAATAAGTTAACCATATTGCCATCTTCCATTAGGATTCTTTTTACTAAGAAGTTTTCCAAAACTCCCTCTATTACCGGAGCATCATTGTGTGTGGTTTGTACATGCTCGCCATCTACTTCGAAGGACGAGATAGGTGGTTTTATGCTTGGCCTTTGTGGAGGTAAGATAGAATAGACTTCTCGAGCTCTCCTTTTTCTAGCTGAGTTGCTATCACCTCCTGAGGAACCACCAAAGATTGTGTGAATTGTGCCCAAAGTATTGTATTGCCTCAACTATTTTTCTTTCTCTTCAGTTTTCTTCCAAGCTCTCCCCTTGAATTCCTTTAGCTTGCGTCTTTGTATGAGACTTTCAATCTCCTTCTTTAATTACGAGTAGGCTTTAGTCTCATCCAATGTCCCCATGAAATTCACAATGCTTATTCTTATCTCGGTAGCCCGAGGCATCTTCCTTCATCTTTTTGGGATAGTTAAGATGAACCTAATTTCCATGGTCTCTCACCCAAGATAGAATTTTCGAATGTGACCTGTTCAAAGGGGTGAACTCTATGTCTTACTATGAGCTATCATCTTTTGAGTATGGTGTTCTTACGATATAGCTAGCATGTGGGTGTCGAAAGGGTGATCTTCTTTTGGGCAAGCGTCTCCTTATTGGAGAGGAGTGTTTTCTGTGTCTGAACCTTTCTTCTTTAGGCGACCTTCAGTGTTGAGCCTCTAGGCCTCATCCAGTTATATGTATTTGTGGTTTCGTGCCATGAGTCTAACAAAGGATAGGGGAGGATTTATACTCAAGCTTTTGAATAACTTGTTGTACTTACAATTCTTTGCCATAGCACTGATTGCTACCTCATCATTCAAGTTCTCTACCTGCATTGCCATTTTTTAGAATTTGGAGACATATTGTCTCAGGGTCTCGCCATCCTCCCTTTTTAAGTCCACTAGGTCAGATTAGATTTTCCTAGATGGTACACACGATAAAATGAACTTGGAATGTTGTAGTTAATTGTGCAAATGATTGAATAGACCCCGTTTTTAGAGTTTGATACCATTCTTGAGCTTCTCCCTTCAACGTGATTGGGAAGATCTTGCACATAAGGTCATCAGAGTTGGTTTGAAGGTACATTATGGTTCGTAAGGTTAAAAGGTCGGGATCTTGAACTTTGGGGGAAAAGCTGTAGCCAAGATGTTGGCTGATAAGGTAGGTCCTACTGAAGACCATAGTCACATGCCTCCCTTGTTTCTCTACATTCTCCGACCAGTTCTTTGACAACGTTTCAAAGATTGGCATTATTCATAACCGGTTGTGTGTGGCTTGGTTCCTAACTATAGGGGGTGATCATACTGAGATTTGCTTCTGACTTCGCCTCATGGAGTCATTCAGACACTAGGTGGCTCAGTTACTTAGGGGATGGTAGAGGCGCACTATGTTCTTTTTTATATTGGTTCATTGGTCCATCTTGGGGTGTCGGTTCGCCGTTTCTCAAGGAGCCAGCACAGTGGTGAATTGCGAGTATGTTTGTGCTAAGGCAACTGCTACATGCGGATCAATTGTCGGCGGAGGGTGTATCATGCGTTGTCCACTCGCCTCACCATGGTTGTTGCCCTGGTCTTCCATGTTAGGGTGTTCAACTGGATTATTGGCCATGGTGTTGAAAAGGAAAAGGCTGAGAAATTGAGGGTTTGAAAATTGCCAAGAGAGGTTTGGTTGGTCGATTTGTTCGGTTTGAGTCAAATTTGTTATTCGGTTCAATTCGATTAGACAATAATTCGGCGATTGGACTAGAATCGAATTGAAATTGTATAAACCGAAAAAAATAGACCAAACTTCAATCTGGTTCGATTTGTTGTAAAAAAAATTTAGATTTATATTTTGTTGCTTTGGTTCGATTTGAATCGAACCGACCGTTTGCTCAACCCTAATTATCAGCAAAAAGGGAAAAATTTTGCTTCAAAGATTGCTGAAAGAAAATGAAGGCTCCGTTTGTTTTTGAAAAATAACTTATCTTTGGAAAATGTTTTCCTTGTCAAATATGTTCCAAATAACTTGTTTTCTATTATTTGGTTGCAATATTGAAAATTAGTTAAAATACTGAAATTTTTAACTGATGATAATAATAATAATAATAATAATGATGATAATAATAATCTAAATTTTATATTTTAAAATTTTATTGTTAAATGTGAGAATAGTAGAAGAAGGGTAAATTATAAAAGTTGCCCGTGATCGGTGGTGGTGGCTGACGGTGGCGGTGAATGGTGAGTGACGGCAGTGGCTACCGATGATTAATGAATTAAAAAATTATGGATCTATAAGGTTATAATAAATTTTTCAAATTTGAAAAGTATTTTATGCTCTTGAAAATGAAAAGTCATTTTTCTTAAAAATGACGTAATTTTCCTTTGACTAGAAAAATATTTTCTGTTGACATTTTTTCCTTAACGCTCCCAACGCAGAAGAAAAAAAAAAGTTAAAAATTAATTTTCATGGAACACGAATAGGCAAAAGATTTATGCTTACCGCCTAACTAACACAGCTTCAATCCCCTTAAGCTTGAGAATGCAAGTATAATTTTCTGGAAGCTCACTTAATAGGAGGGTAAAAACTCTTTACGCTCTTACATTCCGAAAATGATTACCTCTCATGGTAACTTTTCCTCATCTTCCTACCTTACAATAATAAGAGAAACTAGTTTCGCATGTGCTAGCATATCTATAAGTATTCATTTATTAGATTTGTGATTCCATTTTGGATGGGGCTTAGTTGCATCAATTAATACAATGTAATGTTTATTTATTTTCTTTACAATTTTGCTATAAAAGAAACTAGATATTCTAAGGTCATGTTTGGTTGAATGTAATATAATGAAAGATGTAACATAATGAAAATGGCTTAATTATAGATTTAGTGTCTGAACTCTCTAAAAATTTCTATTTCAGTGTCTCAACAGAAAATATTTACAATCAAGTGTCTGAACCCCTAGAATATTTTTAATTAGGTATCTCCATCCTACGTGGCTCGCTGGAAAGTCAAATAGGACGTGCATGACTCACTAAATATTCAAAAAGAGTTGTGTAAGACGGCAGTTGGCATGCCACGTGGATTTGAACATGTAAAAAAGGTAATTGGTCAAAACATTGAAAATGTTAATTTACTTACGTGGCCTTGCAATGAAAAAAATAGGATTCTAAATAAGAAAAATTAAAATTAATTAAAATAGGAAATGTAGAAATATAGAATCAAATTAAGCTAAACAAGGATCTAATTGCACAAATGTTAAAACTAATTTGCTAAATTTTGAATAACTTAGCTTTTCCATCATTTTCTCACCAACCAAACACACATTTAGAACCAAAATTTAACCTAGTAAACACATCATTAGCGAAATCCACCATCAATGCAGGTCAGAAAAAACAAAATGATAAGAGAAAGGTTATTTCAGCAGCTAGGTACTCAAGAACAGCAGCCAGGTAAACCGGAACTCCGGATGTAACCTGTTGGGCATACCTTCCCTTCTTCAAATACCACCCTATTCTCCCAACGAAAAACTGAAGACGACTTTGACTGACTTAGAAGTAGGCTTCTTCTTCGAACCTCCACCTTTCCTCCCACAAGCTCATTTTTTTTACTTTTGCTCTGGAATTCATCTCCATCGAAAGTCCGACCTGTTTATTGTCTTTTTTTTTTTTTTTTCCAGAATTGTTATGTATATAAGTAAATTAACATTTTTAAGATTTTGACCAGTCACCTTTTTACATGTCAAAATCGACGTGGCATGCCGACCGCAGTTCTACAGCCCTTTTTTGAATATTTAGTGGGTCTCACACATCTTATTTGACTTTTTGGCAAGCCATAGGATGGAGACACCTAATTGAAAATATTTTACGGGTTCAAACACTTAATTATAAATGTTCTCGGTTGAGACACTGAAATATAAATTTTTAGAGAATTCAGATACCAAATTTATAATTTAAGTTAATGAAAAATATATTATAATAGAACGTAATTAATATTTTATTACTATTTTTGGTTATGTAATTCAAAAAATTTACGGAATGTAATCATCTTTCTATTTTTATGTTTATTGTAAATATATAACATTATTAGCACACCACCACCATATTATTACTAATAAGAAAAAATATTTGAAACAAAAGCTATTAATTTTTATGTTAAGTATGAGTATTTCCAATAATGTAAGACTATATTTGGTAGTGAAATGTAATGAAATAAGAAATGAAATAAATAATAATATGAGAATAGGAATATGAATTCTTATTTCTATATTTAATATGCAACCAGGAAAAATCTATTTTATTATTTTATTTTGTTATAAGAATGGGAAGAATGGAATGAAAACTCATTACAAAGATCAAAATACCCATCATTAATTAATCTATTCAATGAAAATACACGAAATTATGTAAAAAAAAAAAATAAAGAGTTTTCAATGATAATAACTTTTATTTTGTTATATTAAATTTTGTTCTGGCTTATTTTTTTAAAATTTTTTAGTCCAAATAAATTTATAAATAAAACTGGTCTCTAATAGCTTGATATAATGATACTTTTGATTCAAATATATATATTTTTTTGTATTAATAATGATGTGGCGCTGATAGTGCAGTGATGGATAATTCATTTATAAATAAATTCTTGATTTTTAATTCATTTATACCAAACAGAGCATCAGTTTCGCCTTTTAATTATTTTCGAAAGATTGAATACGCGGGAAATGGATTAAATATTGGATCAACATTCAATCGATTTAGCTCAAGTTGAACTAAATCAGCATAAACGAAACGAAATGAATTTTTAAACGAAAAATTAAATTGAATTAAAATGTTTATAGAATTAACTCGAATCAAATTGGTTCGATTTGGCATTTAGCTCAAGTTTTCGATTTCCGTCTAATTTTATTAAATCAGTTTAATTTTAAGGGTTTTCTATTTTTATTTTATATAACAATAAAAAGTAAAACAAACTGGAAAAGGAATTTATTGTGTTATTAGATCAACGCTGAACAAAGTTTTTAAAAATCGAACTAAATTCGTTGGTTATATTCGATTCAAAAAGTCTTACGATATTCTAGTTTGTCCTCGCTATATATAACATTCCACATGGAAAGGTGAGAGTGAGTTGTAAACTTATTTATATAAGTTAACTTCTTGGGTTTCTAAATTTTTGTCACATTCGGAATTTAAGTCTTTTAAAAATATAAATTTATATTTTTTTAAAAACAATTATTAAATTTATTTAAATGATAATAAATTATTAGATAAATTGTATATATTACCCGGTTTAATATATCAAAGTACTAAATTTTTGAAAAATTGAAATAATAATTGTTCATACTCAAATGTAAACATAAAAAAAATATATATTAATTACTTTTAAAAATATTATAAATATTTTGAAACGTAGTACTGTCCGGATGTTATAAGCATTTACTAACGGAGAAAGTAGGTAATCACGTATTTCAACATGTTAATAAGCTTTTTGGAGAAAAGGAGAATGGTTCGATGAGAACCTGCTTCGCATGGCCAAGTTCTCCAAGTCAAGGGCATTAAGGTGTCTCGTTCAACAACCAAGACATTTGGTGACGCGGAATTTTGACTTTTTGACCTTATATCCCGAGCCTATACTTAATTATATTACCCTATTACCTTATTATGGTAACATAAGTATTTTCATATGACCAAAATGTCATATTAGTGTTAATTCTAATGATGCCATAATTATATTTATTTCAATTACATATCTACCAATCCCTACATGGATGTAATTAATATGCATGCTAATTACTGAATTATTTCCAAAATATATATGTCGTTTAACCCTTATAAGAAATTTTACCTTTTCACTAATATACAATAACACTAAATAGTATGAATTTTAACGAGCATTAATATTTTTATTATATTTCTTTAATTTTTTTGATAAATATGGTACTACTTACTCTAATATCTTTATACAGAGAAAATTTCTAATTAGAGTGTTCTTTTTATACGAAGACATTTATTTGATTTAGAAATTTTTTGAAAAATGCTAAAGGAAAAAGTCTATAATGCCCTCAACCTAACTTTATTATCTGCATTAATTTTCTAAAAGAAAAGAGATAATGGCAGTAAAAACATGAGTTATACATTTTATGTCCGTATGTTTTTAAAACAGAACTGAAGGCGTGTTCTCTCTTTATTCAACGCAATATGCGCTTTACTTTTTAATTATGATGCACATATTTGTTAATGTTTTCATGCAAGAGTTAATTATGTATATGCTTGAATCATTTGAGCATGAATTTGGATAATGTTTTGTATATAGATGTATAATATGGTCATAAAACTATTTAGCAAACACTAGCTTTCTTATATATCTTATTTTGCACTTAGACCTTGTCAATATACGCTCAAAATTTTTTTATATGTGGGGATATTTTAGAACTTCAAAAGACCGTTCATGATTCAAAAATTTTGGCTCCATAATTTTTTTTTCGTTTTTGCGTACATATTTTTCAAAATGCACAATAGTTAATGTGAAGAGAGAAGTTAAAAATTTGAAATGGATTTCAATTTTAGGAAAGTTTGAATTTGGTTGATTGTAGCACAATTAGCTCAATCATTTTCTTGCAAAAAATATGCACTAAATGCACCCGTCAGGAGAAGGAAAACGTGAGTGGGCTAACATTAAATATAAGACATAATTTAATATTCTAGGGGCAAATCCAGGGACGAAGCTACCTTTTAGAAGACAGGGGCAATTGACCCTCTTCTATTTTGAAAAAAAAAAAAAAAAGTTTTCCCTTAACAATACTAAGGATTGAATCTTGGTCTGAAGCAATTTTTAAGATAGTTTAACCACTTTGGCCCCTGTCCATTTCTACATAATATTCGCTTAATAAATTCTTATACTAAATTGTCCCATTTCTTTATAAATCCTAGCTTCATCCCTGGGCAAATCGAGAAGAAAATGCACAAAATATTCAGTTAAACTATCTGATTAGTCCTTCTGCAAATTATATTTTCTCGATATAAAAAGAACAAAATGAGTATAAGATTTGCCTAATCTAATGAAAATTGTCTTGCTTTTTGTTTTTTCTAGTGAAAGGAGGCTAAATCTACAAAAATACCTCGAGCTTTACGACTATTGCAATAACACTCTAAATTGACGTTCGTCTCGCTGACACCCCCACTTAGAAACTTAAAATATTGTCAACCTAAATTCAAAATCGGTTAGGGTTTCAATAGAATAGTATAAAAATGGATCCCACCAAACCAGCTTGGGTTGAACTTAATTCAAACCCCTAGTAACCAAAAAGCACCATCTTGGCCTTTAGAAAAATCAAAATCCCTAATTTCTTAATGATTCTTCCTCCAGCCACTTGTTCTGTTTCTGGAGGTGCTCCAAAATCTAATCCTTTTCTATCATTGTTCAAAGGAAAGTCTCTTCATCCGACGCAAATGACGTGAGTGTCTCCATTCTGGCAGAATTGGCAGCTTGCTCAATCAATGCAATCTGCTGTTGGAGATTATCTATTCTACTGTGTCTTTCACTTTTAGCACACAGCCAATGCCATCTTTTTTCCCGCTTGAAGGTTTCTGCAACTTTTACTTATGCAAGAAGAGAAGCTTCTAATTCTTTATGCAATGCCTGATTTTCGTCAAAGTCATCGTTTAAAGGGGACGACAAGTAGTTTGAGTATTAAAGAAATTGTTAATTTGGTCATCTGAATTTGTGAGGGTAGACGCAGTTGTTAGCCAACGACTTAAAAGAACAAAATAATTTTGCTTTTCCGAAGGCCAAACGATGCGTTTTTGGTTTTTTTTTTTTTTTTTTTTTGGGAGGGGGGGGGGGGGGGTTTATTTATTTTATGATAAATCCTAATTGATTTTGAATTTAGGGTGATAATATTTCTAAATTTTTAAGTTAGGGTGTTAAGGGGACGAAGGTCAAACTTATAGTGTTATAGCAACAAGTCGCAAAGTTCGAGTATTTTTGTAGGTTTAGCCAGTGAAAGGATAATACTACTGTTATTTGTACTAAATAATTTTATTTATTCATTAGGTGTATGGCAGGTCGATAAACAAGATGTAAGTGTTTGATCCTCAATATTTATACAGTAAGATCAACATAAACTTTAAAGTTGGTGAAATCGAAGCATTGAAAAGATGGATTAAACTTGTTTATACTTGATCTACCGGCCCACTTATAAGTGATAATAAATTATAAAGATTAAACTAATAAAGAACAATTTTTGGTTAAAATAGGGGTATAATTTTTTTATTATTCAGCAGGGGAAAGACAGAAGATAAAGTTAGAACAACATTTAGAAAATATCTAATTTTCATGGGTTTGATTCATAGGTGAACCTATAGAACGAGTCTAGGTAATTTTAGTCCTACATAATTATAAATTTTGAATTTAATATTATATGAATTTATATTATTCTATACATATAACAGAGATTGTATGCCTTAAAAATTAAGAGTTCCAAATACCACTTGGAGTTCAAGCATGCATGGAATAAGACTTGCCTACACCTAATCTACAATCATTGATTATCCAAATAAATACCTAAGTTGATTCAAGAAATTAAATAGAGAATTAGAAAACGGTATTAATAGCCACTTTTAACACTGATAAAGTTTAGTGCTATTGCAAATCTATGTTCTACAACCTTTGATATATACAAAGATACACTAACATATAGATAGATATTCCTCTATTGATCTAAATAAATAAAACCGGCATGAAACAAACACTAATTAAAACATTAAATCTAGCAACTGAAAAAAGTTAAAGAAGAAGAAAGAAAGGAGAAAGAAATCCCTGATAGAACCTAACTCTCTAACTAAACGATAAAACCACATAAAGTATCATAATTTCTCTATAGCTATTAAATTCCCTTTTTTCCTCGTCAACATTAGTAAAGTCTCTTTGAAGACTGTCTTCGATTTGGTCCATAAGCGTGGCTATAGACCCGGTCTAAACAAGTAATTTTCACGTAGCTTTTTGGAAAGCAAAGTTCTTATCAGCAAATGCCTGGCATGTTATTCCAATACGAGGATCCAAAGGTCCAGTCAACATTTGGGATGTCATCCGCGGTTGCAACCTGATCGCCAACCTGATGGCCAGCCGGTGAAGTTTCTTGCTGATCAACTTCAAGTCCTCCACCGTCACCTGTCGAGCCAGACGAAAACCCACCGGACATATTTCTACTACGGTACCACTCCGGGAGTGGCGCTGGTGATGGAAAGTCATCAAGTAAGGTTAATAAGTCATCACTCATGGAATTCAATTCCTCCATTGCTTCTTGATCACTTGGTTTCACCCCTATATATGCATATAACAAACATATAATTCACATTTTTGCACATTTTAATTTCTTCAAAATAATTCTTTGTTTAGTCCCTATATGAAAAACTTGCAACACTAGGATTCGATTAGCCAAAAAATACTTATGATTAGCAGTCATGAACTCTAAAATAAGATTAATTCTAGTGTCAAATAAAGGAATTAGATCCCCATAAAACCCCCAGAAAAATTGATAATAAATTATTACAGCAATGTTTTTTTTTTTAATTCACAAAACAAACAAAAATAACAAACAAAAAAGTTGCAAGTAACTCACCAATTGATGATGGAGAAGAGCTAAAATCATCGCAGTAGTGATTTTCACCGGAGGCTTCACCCGGGCCATCTGCCAACGACAACTTAACACGTTTAATAGCTTCTTTCTCTTCTTTATCCTCCTTTGTAAGCTCATTTCTCACTCGTTTCCCTTTATCAGACGCAACCAATAACAACGAATTCTCAACCTTGGATTTTTCTTTACGAGACAGATTTTCGGATTCCATCAACAAAGCATCCAACAAACCACTATTCCTATTATCCTGCTGCATCTCTGCAACCAAGTCAGTTTCACTTGTTATGTCATTGTCATTATTTTTACTTGACGCCTCTCCACCAACGCCACGGCCGCCGCCAGTATTTCCACGCGGTGATGATTGGTCCAAAGGGAGCTCAGACTTCGAATTAGGCATAAGGCCAATTGGTTCAACGTGAGCTCCCATTATTAATGAAGTAAAACTTACATTATTTTCAAAATCGTTAGAATTGTAATGCAACGACGGCGGTAAGGGAGGCGGTGTCGGAATTGCTTGGCTTGAAAAATTTTGGTTAAACGAAGGTATAGAGGTTACCGGTGATGATCTTGCATATTGAGAAAGAGGCAAAGCTAAAGAAGAGTTAGTATTATTATTGTTATTACTGTTAGGGTTGCTATTATCACCAAATGACTTTAATTGGAAAGCGGGATTTGAGTAAAAGGAAGAAAGATGATTTTGCAAAGGATCTAATGAAGATGAGAAGTTAATTGGGTCGAGAAGTGAAAGAGAGGAATTATTATAGGTAGATTTTTGAGACGAAGATAGTAAAGAAGAGAATGGAGAAGAAGAAGAAGAGTTATGGTGTTTTTGTTGTCCTTGTTGATTTTGATGATGTGATTGTTGTTGATGAATACGGAATGGAGAGGGTTCTTCTAGGAATTCTTGCGGGTATATAGGCAAACCAGCTCTTTGTCTTCTTTTCATTCTTGTATTCCAAAAATTCTTGATTTCATTATCTGTTCTACCAGGTAACTGAAATGAAATAAGTAAGAGAATCAAGAAACTAATTAGATGGTAAAAAAAACATCAAAGGAAAATAATATATAATAGTAAGAGGCAGCCAGGCCAAAAAGACATGAGAGATAGAAAGTATTATGGATCGGTTGAGATCAAAACACATGAACAAAATAAAAATAAACAAATAACAATCTTTGCTATTATTTATTTACAATCAAAAAAGACATAAAGTATTAATATAAAGAAGAAGAAGAAGAAGAAGAATTTGATAGATAATACAAATAATCGTGAAGAGAAGGGTGGGGAAAGAAGCAAAAGAAAATGGTGAAATGGAGAAGCAACACAGGCACGTCAAGAGAAATGTATATTATATACACATACCTGAGAAGCCATGCGAGCCCATTTGTTACCGAGTTTTGCGTGAAGTTCGATGATGATTCTCTCTTCTTCAGGGGTAAAAGAACCTTTTTTGAGATTAGGCCTTAAATGGTTAGCCCATCTAAGCCTACAACTCTTTCCACATCTCATCAAACCAGAATTCTTTTGCACAGAATTCCAATTTCCTTCTCCATGTCTTTTTACATACTCTATCAAGATTGCATCCTCTGAAGCTGTCCAAGGCCCCTTCTTTAGACCACCTTGGTTGGTTTTCTGACTCGACTCCACGGATAATGCTCCTCCGTCGTTGCTGATCATTTTGAAAAAACTTTCACCACTCTTTATATGCTCAATTTTTCTTTTCTGTATTGTGTTGTGGCTCTATAGAGGGTTTAAATAGAGCCAAAGAAAATGACTGAGGGTATTTTGATTACGTAATGGGCTTGTTGTCTTCAAGCAATCCTTAATTGCATTTATGTATTTATTTGATAATGGTGGTTGTCCCTTTTCTTTCCTTTTTTTTTTTTTATATTTTTATATTTTTTTTTGGTGTGTTCTCTCCTCTCTCAAAGGTGAGAGAAATGAAGGCAAAAGGAAATAAAGAGAGGAGAGAAAGAGAAAGAAAAAGAAAGAAAATAAATCCCTTGTCCTTCTTGTTCTTCCTCTCTTGTTTCTTTTCTTGATAGGGAGAGTTTGTAGATATAGAGAGAGAAAGAGATCGAAGATGTAGAGAGAGAAAAAAATTGTAAAAATAAAATTGAAAGAAAGGAAGGAAGAAGGAGGAGGGAAAAACTAGGTGTGTTGCTCAATGTTGGAGGTGGTGTTGGGTGGTGCAGGAGCGGAGGAGGAGAGGTGCGAGCTTTGATTTCGCTCCGCTTTGCATGCTAAGCGCTACGTTCTTTATCTTGTGTTTTTCGACGCGTTTTCAAACTCCAATCCCTTTAAAACACACCTTATTACTACAAGAAATACAAACACCACACTTCATCTATGTTGTCCTTAGCCCTTTATTATTGTTAGGAAGTAGAGGGTTCTAGTTCTACTCTAATTTAAGGAAAAGTAAAACATTTTTCTTTTTCAAAATTCAATAATTTTTAAGTAATTCTGTGTTGTTAAAATAAGCTCAGCATACAATCTGCAACGCTTTGGTTGCAGTGGTAAATGAACTCAATTTCTATAAAGTTAAAAATACAAATTCGATTTAAAAAAAACATATTTACTGGAAGAGTAAAAAACATACTTGAACAGTTTGAGATAATTAAACCTCTTTTATATATATATATATATATATATAAAAGTCAGAATACAAGTTATGATACCGGAGCGTACTTGGAAAAAAAAGAAGCTAAAATAGTAGAATTAATCAACTTCAAGTCAATAACAATAAGTGAATATTTTCTTAAAAAAAAAAAAAGAAAAGAAAAAGAACCAATAAGTGAATAACATGGGGAGGATAATATACTCCTCTCTAATTTCCATATATGAAATACATACCATAACCAAATAAAGCAATTGAATGATCCACTTATATACTAAATTAATTATAAATAATATTCTCAACTGATGATATTATTGACCATACACTAAAAAAAAGGACAAAACAATATCTTTCTTTTTTTTTAAAAAAAAAAAAAAAGACTCATTTTAATTGGTTTGATATATAAGACTATCCATACACGCGGTGTAGTCAATAAATTTCTGTAACGGAATTGGTAACTGGACATAGCTAGATTTTCAAAATGGTTAAACAACTTTGTGCACAAATTAATTACTCAGTATTTAAAATAAATTAAAATAAAAACGGCAAAGGTTTTCTTAAATAAAAAATTAAGCTTAATGTTATATGGAAATATGGTGGTTCATTGTTTAAACCCTAATTTTAAATTCCAAAGGATTTTGGCATTTCTATCGTAACGTTACTATTTCCACGTTTAAACTATTTCAAGTATTTCATCTTTGGAAATACACCATCAGACTGTGTCATGCATTATTGTCATTTCGTCTATAAATGAATTCTGACACACCCAATAGGTCTCCACAGGTTTGATACCGCTACTTGTAATCATTTTAGAAATGCAATTTCTCAACCATTAATTATCGTTTTCCTTTCATATAATCTTTTTTTTGAAAACACCTTTCATATAATCTAACTTTGTCATTTCTCATTTTTTCATTAAAATTTGCTTTTCTTTTTTTCTAGTTTATAATAATAAAGATAAATTATTTCCACCTAAGAATATAAATTATTTTACACCCTTTACAGATTTGGTGTTTGATCGATGAAGGATTTGTGACAGTTTTCTTCAAATGCAAAATAAAGACTACACACTCGATTGGCAATTGAAACCTGAAATTCTTCTCTTGAATTTGAACTTAAGTTTTGTCTTTGAACTTGAATTTGAATGGACTTTGTTGGGATTGGACATCCACACAAGAACTTGAATTGAGACGCAACACAACATCAGTAAAGTGAGGGATAAATGAATCAAGACAAATTTACTTTGATATTATATTACAAATTTGAATTGAAAGGATAAAGATAAATGGTAGGATAAGATATTAAAATCCATGAAGATAAAGTGGAGTAATACAAGCTTATTTTGGCTCGAGCCAACCAATTATAAATGATTAATACTAATTAATTAACTAATTAACTTTCCGCCTTTATAGATAGTTTTATAATGAAGTAATAAACAATAACATCAAATTGTTATTAACAAAATCTTATAACTAGTTAATTTTCTCAAAAAATTATAAATTTAATTTACTATGGTATCATGAAAAAAAATTGTAATAATTTAAAGTCTTAGTTATCTTATTTTATTTGTGTACATGTGTTTAAAAATGATAGTGACACACGTGTGATTTGGGTTTTTTTAATATCAGTATTTACCTCACGAGAGTAAATATAAACCTTCTTGCCGAGTTATATAGCAAGTCGAGTTCGGGTCGGATTTTTATTTTGTGCTTCCATATACATCCCATCTTTATATAGAATGGATTTTATTCGTCTCATTCGGGTTGTGTTTTAAGTATGTAGTAAAAATTACCATTTTCATATGCCGTGTATGTGTGTATATGCGTTGGAAAATCCTAATTACTATGAACTTATAAATAGTATATCGCATAGTCTGAGTCGTCATATACCTTATTTATTAGTGCTATTAATTAATATAATATAAAAAATGTATAACAAATAAATATTAAAATTCTCTTTTAAATTTGTATAACCAAATTTCAAATTCATCCTTAGCATTTTCAATTTTCTTCAATCAAGTCTAAAATTAGGGTTAAATATCCTCAACCTTTTTATATTCATTTAATAAAATCAAAATAAACATGATGACTAATCTAATTCCGAACCTTTTTCTTTTCGTCAATTAGATACATTTTTCTAGAGGTAATTATGTTATTTTTATTTAAACTTTTTGATTTTGCTATTTTAGTATTTGAACAGAAAAAATTTAGAATCAAGTGTTCATCGATTAAAAAAAAATTACAATTTGGCAAAAATGGGAATCACTTTTTTCTATGCTAATAATTGAAATAGACAATAATCTTACCAACTTATGGAAATGCAAAGGAAATACTATTTTGTCCATTGAAAAAACAATGAAAAATGTTGTTTTACTTTCCTCATTTATATCACCGCAAAAAAAAAAAAAAAAAAAAAAAAAAAAAAAAAAAAAAAAGATTAGAGTTATAATAATAAACATCCAATATCACAAATCAAAAATTAAAAATATAACACTTTGATATTTTGGGTCTTGATATTTTGGGTCATGAATAGTGTCACTTTGCAGCTTGTTAATAATGGCGCAGTGAGGTGATGGGTGTTTTCTCAACCCGTAGAAAGTACTATTCATAATATTGTTAGATTATGAGATTTTATTCATTACTCAGAATTATGATCATAAATATAAAATATTGTGACTTATTATGTTGTTATTTTATTATTATAATTATTATTATTAAAGCAACTCAATAAACATTTTGTTGTTTATAGTCATAGCTTGCTGTTTATAGTTTCGGGATGCATCTCTAATAAACAGCTTTTGATTTAGGGTACGGGCTTAGATGAGATGTATTGGGAAAGATGGATAGTTTTGTTCAAGGGTATTATTGTAATTACATGTGTGCAGAGATGAGAAATAGTGTAATTTATAAAAATTGATTTGATGTTAAATTGAATGGATTTAAAACGTTTAGAGGTTGGAGGTGTAAATATAGAAAGTTTTAAGTGATGTGATTATGGTCTTTAGATCAAAAAGCACATAATTAATCCTACCCATCCATTTCATTTGAGAAAGAGATGAAGCCCTAAAGACATCACATTCTTTTGTTCTTCCTCCAAAAGTGGCTGAAACTACCTGTTCTTCAATCTCTTTTAATTTTTTTTTTCTTTCTTTACTTGATTTCTCCACTCAAATTATTTTAAGGACTAATACTGTCACCCCAGCCTGGCAACCAGAGGTGCGACAATCCTTGAGTCCAGTTAGGCTTAATGCCATTGGGCACCTCGTACAACCCGCAATTGAATTAGTCTAATTATACATATTGATTTTCATGATTAATTACTTAGTTGGGCTATTATCATATCATTCACATTTAGATAGTTACCATAGATTTTTGGATACATTCTTACACACTTATAATATAGTCATACACCATACCCATATAATACCATTGTTTATGTTCAAACCATACTAATATACTTTACAAAGGTACTACGGAGCAACTAGAGTTCTTTATTCAAGAACATTAATTACTTATATTATCAAACATCTAATTACATTCTTCATTGGTTTTTTGTTGGAAGGAAGAAATCAAGAAGCTGACGAACCTAGATCACCTCTACCTGAAACCACAGACGCTTGAGTGAGTCATCAACTCAATAAAATTATAGTATCAAATATATAGCATATTGGAAATTATTTCAAGGTTCAATAACCATAGTTGCACAAGGAGGTACAACACCATTACAGTCTCTTCAAAAGAGATAAGTCCATATAAAATGATTTAAGTAATCGGATCAATATCGTAGTGCCATATCAATAATATGACAAATAAACATATAGATATCACTGCAGAAAACATATTGCTATGTATATTCCAGTGCTATCACACATTGCACACTTTAAGGCAGTAACTTCTTCCTTTAATTACAAATCTCTATGTGCACATAGCCTGATGGTATAACCTTTATCAAGTTGGAATTTTGTCCTATTAGCTAAACAAATGGCTTGGTATGATCAAATAGGTGTAGAGGCCAAATAGTTATCATAATTCACAATTTTAGTATCACAATTAACAAATGGTTTTAAGTATAAATAATGGTGTGCATTTCATTAAAAGTTTCAATGCAACAAGGAAGGTTTTAAACACTATAATTCACCTTTAACTCGAGAATTTAATTCCTCTCGGCACTTATAAATTTCAAATGATTTCGTGGTAATCCTCGACCTATATTCACATTTAACACATATTGCACATTTAGTTTTGTTTCTAGCTCTTTGCTGACATTTAAGGTTCTTTAATATTTTTATTTACCAAATTTGCATTTGAAATTTTAGGGACAAAAATTACGCATATTGAGCTTTATGTTCATAGTCTATTCACATATATTTCAATATGCTCAATTTAGTGCAAGCTAGTGAAACACAATATTTTTTAGCACACCACGAGTCTATATTCATTGGATTTTATATTTACTTTCTCAAATCCATTTGTGCTGAAATTTTATCAAGTTGTTTCCAACATCTCAGGAGACTTCCCTGTAAATTTCTATGAATTTTAGAGTTCATTTAAGTAGTCAAATAGCCTAAATACAATAGTGAAATTTGTTTAGACTGTCACACTAAGTAGGCTACATTCACTCAGTTACAAATTCACTTAATTTCATCTTTTGGACTTGTACTTTTACCATAAATTTTTACACATCCCAAACTAGCTCTCTATAAAATTTCATTAATTTTGAAACTCATTTACATGTTTAATTTAACAAAACACTGTAGCTGATTTTAAGTAGCTTTATTGAGACAATTTTGGAAATTTGAGTTTCTAGCTTCTCTATGTTCAATTTCTTTCAATCCAAACCAATTAATAACATCCTAAATGATTAATTAACATGTTTAGAAGATAAGTTTCAAGTTTTGATTCTTCCTATAAAAGATTTACACTTAGTAAAATATGAAAATCAAACGCAGAATTTTGAATCTATACTTTTCTTTTAGTTTCATTGTTTTCTCTTCTCTTATTTTCTTGTTAGCTTAACTCTTCCTTTAAATCTCTTGTAGAATCTTGATTTTTAGTTGTGGATGAACTTAAGCAAATAGGAGAATGATAGAAAGAAGGACAAGGAAGAAGTTTATGATTTGGGGATGAAGAGGAAGAGGTGGGCTTTGATTGCTTAGTTTTTATCACATTTTTCACTTGTCATTCTTTCCTTTAGTTTGGAGATGAGTCATCTATTTGTTGTATGTGATAAGTATTATTTTGATAGTATTTTTCACATAGTAATTAAGAATTTTAGTAATTTTAATCACTTTAACTAATTTTTATTTTATTTTATTTATGTTTTTGTTCAAAGCTTTCTTGAATCATAATCTACTTGATCTTAAAGAAATTTGCAGGGTTTTGGCACAGAAAAGAGCAAAATAAAGCAGAAAACTCAGGCCTTAGCATGCCCTGCCTGTGCACATTAGTACGCCCGTGCTGATCTTAAGAAAAATCAAGTAGAGACTCAGACTCTAGCACGGCCCGACCGTGCTATCTGGCACTCCCGTGCCTGAAAGGACCTCAGGCCGCGATGCATTTCATAATGGAAGATAGAGGCCTAATACGCCCTAGCCGTGCTATGGGGCACGCCCGTGCCACAGATTCTTCTCTGGACTTGTTGCGCAGCACGGCCCGTGCTGAACCATCCATAACACTTAGGCTCTGGCACGCCCAGACCGTGCAAAACAGCATGCTCGTGCTATGAATTTGATGTTGTCTTGAATCAAGAAAGCCAGCCAGTTGCTATAACTTACATGGGCCCACCTCAGATACTTTCCTGACGTACAAATCAAGACCTAATCCTACTTAGGGAGATGAAAGAGTCCTAATTGAGAAGAACTCCAAAGCCTAAACAGTTTGTGATCTCCAAAAAGATTTCGTACTTTATAAGGATTCTATTTCCTAAACGGAGTCGGATTTTCTCTCAGGAAGTCTATATAAAGAGAGGCGCCATTCATTGTAAGGGATATCTCCGATTTTTGATAATTTGTGCATATTGTTTCTTTTCTCTCTTAAAAACTTCAAGCATTCAAGATTAGTGCCAAGATTCAAGGAAGTCGTCCATGTATCTGTTTCCTAGTTTTTATTTCTAAACTCTTAATCTTGTTTTACTTTTCCTTATTCACATTGATTATGAAGTTTTATTCAAGTATCATTGAGTTTTATTTAATTACTATATCGAACTAAATCCTCATACTAGGGATTTGATGTAGCTTGAATTCTTTTCCAATTTATAATATTAGATTTGTTTTTCTTTGTTCAAAGTATAATTTATTATTGAACTTAATGCTTCTAGGCAAAGTTTTTCCCCCGGATTGATTTATTTCATTAATTACTATCGTGAGAAGGGTTTTTGATATGAAAAAGATAATAAATTACATGATAATAATAACTTGATGCGGAATCTATATGGTTTGACTCATAAGGGAGTTTTCATAAATTAATGACCTTAGGTTATGAATTCATAAAACAAACCACAAAACTTAATGATTTAATTCATGTTTGATTACACTATTGGAAGATAGGTAATTAAATGGAATTAGAATAGCTAACAAAACATCGGGAGAGCTTATTAGTGATTCTATGGTTGTTTCCCCGACTTGAACAATTAAAATTGATTAACAAACTAATAAAATAAATTGGATAGAGTTAAGTGAAATCAAAATCCCTAGTAGTTTTAAAATCCTTGATTTCTTTCCTTCAAATACTATTGCTTGAGTTATTTTTGTTCTCTTTTAAGTATTCATTCTTCTTACAATAATTCTCCCTTATCACTGTCAGTATGAGAAATAGGTCACCATTTACATGGATAAAATGTCCCTTTTATCCTTTTTAGCCTTTTTAGTCTTTTTAGTTTATTGATAGTCTAGGTGGCTAACTTGGTAATTTAGAATGATAGAGAAAATTTTCATTTAGGTTATGGGAGGATGACGTTATAAGCGAATATACAGAATTGGAACACATACATCGATTTACTACTCCACTACTGGTCAATGTGTGACATTTGCTTCATCTCCAACAGTGGAGACAAGTGACTTGTCCCATGCTCAGGCAAAAAGGATAACCGCACTAGAGATATTATTGCAACGATAGCTTGATATGCTTACACAAATTTATCAGCATCTTTAGATGGAGCTGACACAGACCTCCACAGCTCCTCCATCTGATTCCACTTCATCTACTGCTCCTTTGGGTTAGATTCGATCCCATTCCTACTGTTTCTGCTACTGTGATAATTGGGCCTGATGGGTGTTTTGATGCATTTACTGTCACTGGATTCCATGCTGATCGTACTCCAAATAATGCAGAGAATGGTCAATATGAGGGCCTTGATTAGTATCCATCCTAATAAACTAGTATCATCTCTATTTAAATATTTAAAAAATATAACTAAATGTTAGGGGACCTTTTTTTTTGTCCCTTTAGCTTTGTAATTTTAATCCAGTATCTAACATGTTTGCTAAATTGAATTGTGAGATATTATAAATATATTAGAGCTTTATTATAGTATGTGTGTTGAATTAGTATTGTTGATAATTATAGATTTTAATACTGACAGTGCTTTCGCAAGTGTACGAAATCGCTACAAGTAATATATGATGATTAGAGTATCGTTCCCACGAGGATTGTATACCAATTACCAAAATTATATAACCTATTATTATTTAAACGATAAATGAAGAATTTGTTTCAAGAATTTAAATTCAACAAATAAAATAAAAAGAAATCAAGCAAGCAATATTTGATTAAAGAAATCAAGGATTTAAAACTACTAGGGATTTTGATTTCACTTAATTCTATCCAATTTATTTTATTAGTTCATTAATCAATTTTAATTGTTTAAGTAGGGGAAACAACTCTAAAATCACTAACAAGCTCTCCCGATGTATTGTTAGCTATTTTAATTCCGTTTAACTACCTATCTTCCAATAGAACAATCAAACATGAGTTAAATCATTAAGTTTTATAATTGTTTATGAATTCATAAATTAAAGTTGTTAATTCATGAAAACCCTCATGAGTCAAACCATATAGCTTCTGCATCAAGTTGTTATTCTCATGTGATTCATTAACTTTTTCATATTAAAATTCCTTCTTCCGATAGTGATTAATAAAATAAATCAATCCAATGGATAACCTCTGCCTGAAGCATTATGTTTATCAATGAATCATAACTTAAACAAAGAAAAACAAATCTAATATTTTAAATTGGAAAAGAAGTTAAGCTACATCAAATCCCTAGTATGAGAATTTAGTTAGACGTAGTACTTAAATCAAACTCAATAATACTTGATAGATATTCCATAATCAATAAGAATAATGAAAGAAATAAATAAGATTAAGAGTTTAGAAATAAGAACTAGTTAACAATTGTCGAATGGCTTCCTTGAATCTTTGCACAACTTTTGAATATTTGAACCTTTGAAGAAATAAAACTATGTACAAGACTAAGAGAATGAGATGGAATGGAGTAGAATGATATGAGATATGATGGTATGAGATCCTTTCTCTCTTTATATAGACTTCTTGGGAGAGAACTTCTACATTGTTTAGGGAATAAATTCCACCTTGTTTAAGGAATAAAGTTCTCATTAGACCTTAAATTTCTCTCAATCATGTCTCTTCCATGTGCATAGATTAGAACTTGATTTGCATGTCAAGAAAGTATCCAAGGTGAGCTCATGAAAATGATAAGGAATGGTTGGAAATTTTGACTCAAATCAGCACTTGGTATTTAGCACGAGCATGCTAGGAAGCACGGTCTGGGCATGCCAAGTTCTGAGTCTATGGGGAGTTAAGCACGGGCCGTGCTTAGAGGCACGCTTGGATAAGGACTTATGGCACGGGCGTGCTAGGGAGCACGACTTGGGCGTGGTAGGCTCTGAGTCTCCACTTGATTTTCCTTGATTCCAGCACGGGCGTGCTGATGTGCAAGGCTTGGGTGTGCTAGAGCCTGAGTGTTTTGCTTTATTTTGCTCTTCTCTATGCCAAAACCCTACAAATTTCCTTAAGATCAAGTGAATTATGATTCAAGGAAACTTTTATATGAAAACATAAATAAAATTAAGATAAAAACTAAATAAAGTAATTAAAAATACTAAAAACTCTTAATAAAACTATATTGAAAATACTATAAAAATAACACTATCAAAATTCCCCAAACTTAAATCATTGCTTGTCCACAAGTAACAAAATTAAAAGCTAACAAAGCTAGCTTAATATAGTAGGGAATAATTATTCACAATTTCAATAAGTATCAAAAGTCATTAACATTAGAATAGATCATGTGTTTCCTATGCAAATTATATTCTAGCAAAAATTAATTTTCAATAAAAACACATTCCTTAATTTAAACATAAGTTAACAAGATTTTTAACACCAACAATTATTCAACTTATGACAAATAGAGTATGAATTTTCACAAAAATCATTTAACCTTTAAATAAGAGGTTTAAATATAAGTTCATCATTCCCATAGGCAAAATTAGTCATCCCTTCTCCACAATTATAATGCATACAATTTAAAAAATCAAAAGGTCTTTATTTAGGTTGTAGTGGGATTTTAGGGATAACATGGTAGATAAAAGTACAAAGAATGTTTAATATCAGGATTTTCATTTATATTAAAAATGAATTTTGATTTGTAAAGGGAGATTAAATTGAAGTTCCTTACTAGCTCAAAATTAGAGGTAATTTTTGGCAATGTCTCTTCATAGCACTTTTGATAATTTCTCCCTTGCTAAAGTTCCTCAAACTTGAATTCTTGATTAATTGCTTCTCTTATGGGGTGTTTCTTTCTTTTCATTTTTTTTATTTTTTTATTTTTTTATTATTACTTTTTTTTTTTTTTTTGCTTTCCTCATTTGCTAGTATTAATGAAATTTTCTCCCTTTGTTGCTATGTTTTAACAAAAATCAAATCCTTCAATTACACATTATTGCACTTAGGGTAGAAAATTAATTTGGTTTAATGACTAAGTTTAAATATGGGTGAACAATAAATTTTTGATATAGGCTTCAAATTGGTTGCAAGAGTCATATTTTAACTTAGGTGGTCTAGGCTAAATATGAAGTTTTAACAAAGAATGATAAATCATCTCTTTATAAATGTAAGCATTTAAAATTTTTGTCTTGAAGAGAATTTTAATTTGTTCTGGGAATACGAAAGTTAAATAAATTTTGATTAAAACACATCTATATATCATAGAATTCACAAATTAGTGTTTATAATCTTAGAAACAAATAGTTAAATCAAAGAATCATGTTAAGTCAAAAATTAAAATTTAAGCTAAAAAATAATTAACTTGGAAGAACAACTAAATTCATTGCAAGTTAATGAATTATGATAATTTTTAAACTTGCTCACAATTATTCCTACCATATTAAACTAATGAAATAAACAAACAAAAAAAAAATAAAATTTTAACTAAAATTTTCCTTTCCCAACTTAATCTAGCACATTGTCCCCAATGTGTGCAAAAATAAGACAAATTCCCTAAACTTATCATAAATCATCAATGCAAGGTAAGAAAACAAAAAGAAAGTGGAAAACACCTTACCACCATTGTATTGACAAATACAATAAAAGACAAGGAAACAAAGGGCATGGTTCTAATGGCTAAATTCTTAAAATGGGAAAGAACAACATAAACTAATAATAATAATAATAATAATAATAATAATAATAATAATATAGACCTAATTTTTAGGGAAAGGGAAACAAATAATAAAAAAATGGAAAAAAATTCTATAAAAATAATTAAAAGCAAATAATTAAAAAAAAGTGAACGTAAGAAAAAAAAAGAAAGAAAGAAAGAAAGAAAGTAAAAATAGGTAGAGTAGGACAAAAGAAAGAAAGTAAGAAAGAGAAAGAAAAAAAAAATAGAGTAGGAAAAAAAAAGTTGCACAGCCAAAGTAAAAAAATAGAGTAGGAAAAAAATAGGTAGAGTAGGACAAAAGAAAGAAAGTAAGAAAGAGAAAGAAAAAAAAATAGAGTAGGAAAAAAAAGTTGCACAGCCAAAGTAATGAGGTGCACCTGACCGTGCTGCCTGGGAGTGCTAGGTAGCATGGGGGTGCTGAGAAGCACGCCCTGACCGTGCTAGAGTCTAAGTATGGACGTATTTTTCTCTAAAAACAGCACGGGGGTGCTAGGCAGCACGCCCCACCCGTGCTAGAGCCTGACCTTGGCACTTCCAATCAATTTTGCAGTCTCTTTAATTCGTTTTTGACCTGCAATATGAGTACAAAACACTAAAATAAAAGAAAATAATGATTTAAAGATGGGAGAACAAAACGAAAAATACAAGTAATAATAAAATAAAATAAAATAAAGATTGCAAAGGAAGAGAAAGAAAATGATGGGGTGCCTTCCATTAGCATTTTGTTTAAAGTCTTTAAACTCGACTTTCGATAACTTTATCAAATAACGGCATTCGCCCATAGTATGTATCATGTAGTATCACACATGGGTCTTGGTTGAAAATGCCCTCAAGATTGGCTAGTTTGAGAAAATTTTTGCTCGTCTTATCAACAACATCTCGCTTTGAATGATGAACTTGGGGAAAAACCTGTATTAGATCATGGAGAACACAATTTATTAAATGTGATATTATTGGAAATAAAGGATCTTCCGGTGGTGTATATAAAAAGACCATTGACGAGCTCAAATCAATAGTCTCAATTATTTTTTCATTCACCAATATTGTTTTCTGCTTTTTTTCATTTGAACTCTTACCCAAAGTCCCTTCCAACTGTACCTCACTGTTTTTATGGTCATTAATAATCATGTCTGGAAACAAGAAATTGAGATTTAATCTGTCTTCAAAGGAATAGGATTTTTCACATGTAGGCTTTACTTCTTCTAAATATGCAATTTCCCATGAAGTTTCCTCAGAATTCACCTTGCACTCATCATCCTGATATCCATTAATTGCCATGGTTATCAATTCCGTTGCTTGTACCTCTAAATTCTTTATTGCTGATTGATGGATCTTAAAACTCTCCCGAGTTTCATTTATAAATTCAATGTGAGAATTAGTAAGGGCAACAATCAAATCCTCTAAATTCTTTTGCTTTTGTTCTTCATACTCAAAATTTTGAGGATATTGGTGATTCCAACCCTGCAGTGAATGATCCAATGCCAACGGTAGTCAAAATCTGTCATATCATTTAACATGTAAAGTACATCTTCATAGCTGCTTTCCAGAAGGTGAATACCGGTTGCAGAAAATCCATTATCTACCCAATTTCTAGTTTTTTCATTTAATCCACAATAGAATATGTAAGTGAGATATTTATTTGTAAAATTATGACAAGGAAATCTCTCCAATAATTCATTAAATCTTGCCCAAACTGCATAAAATGGCTCTAAATGTTGTTGAATAATTTGCGACTACTTGTTGATGAAACATCTCAAAATACTTCGCAAGAAAGATAAAAAAAATCGATAAAATAAAGAAAAACTACAAATAATATAAACAGATAACCAACAAAAAAATGTCTAAATTAATAATAGATTAATTAATATTGATATTGGTAACGCCATTCCCCGGCAACGGCGCCAAAAACTTGACAGTACTTTCGCAAGTGTACGAAATTGCTACAAGTAATATATGATGAGTAGAGTATCATTCCCACGAGAATTGTATACCAATTACCAAAATTATATTAACCTATTATTATTTAAACGATAAATGAAGAATTTGTTTCAAGAATTTAAATTCAACAAATAAAATAAAAAGAAATCAAGCAAGCAATATTTGATTAAAGAAATCAAGGATTTAAAACTACTAGGGATTTTGATTTCACTTAATTCTATCCAATTTATTTTATTAGTTTATTAATCAATTTTAATTGTTCAAGTAGGGAAAACAACTCTAAAATCACTAACAAGCACTCCCGATGTATTGTTAGCTATTTTAATTCCGTTTAACTACCTATTTTCCAATAGCACAATCAAACATGAGTTAAATCATTAAGTTTTGTAGTTGTTTATGTATTCATAAATTAAAGTTGTTAATTCATGAAAACCCCCATGAGTCAAACCATATAGCTTTCGCATCAAGTTGTTATTCTCATGTGATTCATTAACTTTTTCATATTAAAAATCCTTCTTCCGATAGTGATTAATAAAATAAATCAATCCAAGGGATAACCTCTACCTGAAGCATTAGGTTTATCAATGAATCATAACTTAAACAAAGAAAAACAAATCTAATATTATAAATTAGAAAAGAAGTTAAACTACATCAAATCTCTAGTATGAGAATTTAGTTAGACATAGTACTTAAATCAAACTCAATAATACTTGATAGATATTCCATAATCAATAAGAATAATGAAAGAAATAAATAAGATTAAGAGTTTAGAAATAAGAACTAGTTAACAATTGGCATTGGATGGCTTCCTTGAATCTTTGCAAAACTCTTGAATACTTGAACTTTTGAAGAAATAAAACTATGTACAAGACTAAGAGAATGAGATGGAATGGAGTAGAATGATATGAGATATGATGGTATGAGATCCTTCCTCTCTTTATATAGACTTCTTGGGAGAGAACTTCTACATTGTTTAGGGAATAAATCCATATTGTTTAGGGCATTAATTCCACCTTATTTAGGGAATAAAGTTCTCATTAGACCTTAAATTTCTCTCAATCATGTCTCTTCCTTGTGCATAGATTAGAACTTGATTTGCATGTCAAGAAAGTATCCAAGGTGAGCTCATGAAAATGATAAAGAATGGTTGGAAATTTTGACTCAAATCAGCACTTGGTATTTAGCACAGGCGTGCTGGGAAGCATAGTCTGGGTGTGCCAAGTTCTGAGTCCATGGAGAGTTCAGCACGGGCCGTGCTTAGAGGCACGCTTGGATAAGGACTTGTGGCACGGGCGTGCTAGGGAGCACGGTTTGGGCGTGCTAGGCTCTGAGTCTCCACTTGATTTTCCTTGATTCCAGCACGGGCGTGTTGATGTGCACAGCTTGGGTGTGCTAGAGCCTGAGTGTTTTGCTTTATTTTGCTCTTTTCTGTGCCAAAAACCTACAAATTTCATTAAGATAAAGTGAATTATGATTCAAGAAAACTTTTATATGAAAACATAAATAAAATTAAGATAAAACTAAATAAAGTAATTAAAAATACTAAAAACTCCTAATAAAACTATATTGAAAATACTATAAAAATAACACTATCAAATACCACATTAAAGCAAGTTAATTATGCAAATTTAGGCAAAACTTTTTAAGTTTTTTTATGGAATTACCTACAAAATGGCATTAAGTTAGCAACGAAGTAAATTTATTTTATTGAAATATATATTAAATTTGATGAAGAAATAATGATAATTTAACATAAAAATAAATTTATTTTATTAAAATTTATATAAATTTTAATGAAAACAACAATAATTTACCAACAAAACAGTGACAAAATAACAAAAATAGCAATAAAATTAATAAAAAAATTCAAAAAAAAACACTGATAAAATTTATCTAATTTTTATAATAAAATTACCACCACACGAAACTAATTTACCGATAAAATTTTTTTTTTTTTTGGCTAAAAAAAATAGCGACAAATATTTTACTAACAAAACTTGTTTATCGATATTTTGTAGGTAATACTGAAATAGCAATAAAATTTTTTTTTGCTAATTTCTTTTTTTCTTGTGGTGTAGATAACAAGTTAATATGTGTAATATTGAGTTTTTAAGATGAGTGTATGAGGTTAGGCATGGCCACGGTTCCGGAACCGGCGGTTCCGGTTCCAGAAAAGCTGGAACCGGAACCGAACCGAAATTGGCCGGTTCCGGTTCCGGTTTGGAACCGTCCGGTTCCGGTTCCGGTTCCGGTTCCGATCCGATTACAAAACCGACGGTTCCGATTGGTTTTCCGGCGAATCGCATAATTTGAAATTTTAAATTTTTAATACCGGTTTAAAAAAAAAAATTATATTAACATAAAAAATTTAAAAATACTGTTAAAAAATTTTAAAATATCAAGACCAACTAAAAAAAAAATTATTTGAACATAAAAAATTTAAAAATACACCTAAAAAATTTCAAATTTTTAAGACCGGTTTAAAAAAAAATTTGAACTGATTTTTTTTTTTTTTAAGTTTGAACATAATGATTTTTTTTAAAAAAAAATTTGAATTGATTTTTTTTTTTTAAGTTTGAACATAATGATTTTTTTTAAAAAAAATTTGAACTGAATTTTTTTTTTTTTTAAGTTTGAACATAATTTGAAAAAAAAAAAAAATGGGCTTGAACTTAATTTTTTAAAAAAAAAAAAAAAATTAAGTTGCCTACGTATCCTCTTGGGGTTTAGAGGAATCAAAGCCCACGTAGTTCTTACTTACCTTATATCAATATCACCCCTTTTACCTTAATCGCTATTTGCACCACCGGTTGATGTTCCCGTTGAGGACCCATCGTATAAATCAAATAAATCTTCATTTTCGTTTGGATTTTCTTGGGCTCTTAGTTCGGCTTTGGTCCAATCATCCACGCACGCTTGTGCTTCTAATGAATCGGGTGTCATACGAGATCGTGTTTCATCAAGTATGTTACCTCCTTGACTAAAAGCTTGTTCAACCGCAACAGTGGAGACCGGAGCTGCTAAAATTTGTTTTGCAAGTAAAGAAAGAATTGGAAAAGTATTTGCGTGACGACTCCACCAATCTAAAATTGGAAAATCTGCATCTGCATAATCATCACCAAACTCAAAAGAAGTTGTTAGATAATTATCAAATTCTGAAATAGAATTGGATTCCCTTGTTCTTTTTTGTCTTTGCAATAAAACTTGTTGGGCAACACCAACACCACTTACCCTTTGTGTTGAAAATTGTGGAATATTAGATTGAGAAGAAGTAGAAATAGAAGTAGATGTAGATGAACTAGAAACTTGAATAAATTCATTATATAATTGCATAATATTTTGTTTAACTTCATGCATTACTACATTTATATTAACATTATCTTCTACATCAAGATTTAATACATCATAATAAATAGTCAAATAATCACATAATACATCCATTCTACATCTAGGATCAAATACAATAGCAACAAGATAAAGAGGTGGTATATTTTTAAAATAAGATAACCATTTTTTTTTCATTGAAAAAATACAATCTTTTAATAAATCATCATTTTGAAATTCTTGGAGTGCAGTAACAATATTAATACACATAGGTAAAAATAAATTAGATGTGGGATAATAAACCCCACTAAATTTATAGGTAGCATCATTAAAAATTTTTAAAATATCTAAAATTTTTGCACAAATCTCCGAATTTTGTGGATATAAATTAATATCCTCAATATTATTAGTAACAAAAAAACATAATAATTCTTTATAAGAAAAAGACTCGTTTAGTAATTCATATGTTGAATTCCAACGAGTTGGGACATCCCTTGGAAAACGTTTTGGTCTTTTATTATTTTCTTTACAAAATTTAGCCCAACTTTTCATTACTTGGGGATGTGTCCATAAATATGAAATAGCTTTTTTAATTGGAGAAATAAAACAATCAATAATTTTTAAACCATCTTGTACACATAAATTTAAAACATGGCATGCACATCTTATATGAAAAAATTTACCACCAATATTTGGTTCACAAATTCTTTTAACTTCAATAATAGACCTAGTATTTGCAGAAGCATTATCAAATGAAATTGAAAAAATTTTTTTTTTCAACTTATATTCATCTAAAATTGAAACAATTATTCTATAAATATTATTTGCAGTATGTTTATCATCAAAAACACGAAAACCAATAATTCTTTTTTGAATTTTCCAATCATCATCAATCCAATGACATGTAATACCCATATAAGAATGCATTTGCCAATGATCACTCTAAACATCACAACAAATTGAAACACGAATTTTCAATTGAGAAAATAAAAGCTCTAATTCTTTTTTTCCTTTATTATACAAAGAAATAATAGTTCGTTTTACTGTATTTCTTGGTACTCTTTTAGCACAAGGATTTAAAGCTTTTTGACAATAATTATTAAAACCTACTTTTTCACCAAAACTAAAAGATAAATGTTCCATAGAAATCATTTTTGCTAATTCTTCTTTTTGTATTTTTTCAGAATATTTAAATAAAGAAAGGTTAGAAGTGTACCCGGAAATTTGTTGTTGAGACCGATCAACTCCTATTTTTGTTGGATGTTTTGCCTCCAAATGCTTCCAAAATGATCCATAGCCGCCCGCTTGTTTAAATTTATAAGATTTTCCACAATAATTGCAAATTACATCATACATTTTCTCACCTTTGAATTTTTTTGTGAAATGAATGGAGAATATGTCGGAACTTTGTCTTGCTCTTGTAACAATTTTTGCTCGTTGCTCTTGCTCTTGCTCTTCATCTTCTTGAAATTGCTCATTAAATTCGGATTCTTGAGTTGGAATATCCAAATTTTCATTTGGAAAACCCTCAAAATTAAATTGGTCGGGAATCATATCATAGATGTCGTTTGTAGGGATAGATGATTCTCCAATTTTTCCCTTGCCCTTACCCGAATTTGAGTTTCCTCCACTTGCCATTATATGATAATAAAATATAATTTGGAAAATTGAATAAAAAAAATTAGAGAGAATAATTACCTTAATAAGAGATAAATGTTGAGTAGAGAAAAATAAATGAATAATATAGAGTAGAGTGTAGTATATTGTAGAGAGAGTAAGTAGAGAGTGTAGTATATTGTAGAGAGAGTAAGTAGAGAGGGTTGAGATTTTTTTGTAATGAATTTGTAAATAAAATGAGGTATTTATAATAAATCCAAAAATTCATTTTTCCAAAAATACCCTTCAAACTAGCTGTTATGTAGCCGTTTATGACAGTTGGGAGGGGTAATTAAGACATTTAACAACAAATTAAAAAAAAAAAAAAAAAAAAAAAAAAACAAAAATCTGACAGTTACAACGGCTAGAACCGCCGGTTCGAACCGGTTCGAACCGGCGGTTCTAACCGGCCGGAGAACCGGCGGTTCCATTCCGGTTCCGACCGGTTCTATGGAACCGCCGGTTCTGGTTCCACATTTGCTGGAACCGGAACCGAACCGGAATTTTCCGGTTCCAGTTCCGGTTCGTCCCGGTTCCGGTTCTCACCGGTTCCGGTTGCGGTTCCGGGCCGGTTCGAACCGACGGTTCCGGTTCCCGGAACCGCAATATGGCCATGCCTGTATGAGGTGGACCGCTGGTATGGATTAATCTAATTAGATTTTTAATGTTAGGCTTCTGTTGTAATTTTTTTAAGTAGTAACATTTCATTATTCAAAAATTAATTTTTTACTCATTCCATTCTTAAATACTTGTTACATTTGAAAAAAAAAATATTATATATGTTCCCAAATATTTTTAGAGGTGTATTTCTGCATTAGTGAGTGTTTGAGTTTGTAAATGTGAATTTCTATGCAAAATACGGAAGGAAATAAATGTAGAATTTATTCCTTAGATCCCATTTTTTGTTTCTTGGTGTTGTTATTCGAGGAATAAGAAGGGTTTTTATTTGAGGAAGAGTAACGTAGAAAGTGAGTTATTCTGATTATATTTATTCTCTGGACTCCTTTTGAATTAATTTGTTATTTTTTATTATTTTATGTCAAATAAGTTATTTTATTGGGCTAAAAAAATTTAGAATTGTCATGTTTATGACAATTACCGGTACATTAGAGCTTTTTTTCCAGCTCATGGCGAGTACAACTCACGTGTGTAATGTTAGCCCAGTGAAATATGTAATATATACAAAATAAAAAAAGTATAAGGTTATAATGGGTCATTAGCAAATTATAGGGGGCCACAAGGTTTTTTTAACGAAAGTACAAAGAGAGCAAATTATGCAGCTGGCCATTGTTTTTCTTTTTTATTATTTATTAAACTTTTGGAAAATCTTGTTTCCTCCTAAAATGCAATGAACTTTTCTAAATTTTCATATATTAATTTTTTTTACATGACACTAAATTAATATGAGATATTTCTATTCATGTGAAAGTGGATGATTAAAACATGATTTTAATATAAATGGTAGGATACTTAAAATTATTTTATATGTATAAATAATATAATTTGTAATTAAATCTGATATGAAAAGAAGTTTTGAAGTTATATTTTTAAAGCAATTGATGGTTTTTATGAATTTTATAATAAATTTCTAAAAAGCATAAATATTAAATTTTAAATTAAAAATTAATGGGAGTAGTGCAAATTCAATTAGTAATCATTATAGTATTGAGATAATGCAATTATTATTAATGTGTTCGATTAATGTTAATATTGTTTTGAAATCTAATAGATCGATAAAGTTGTTTTTATATAAAGTCAAGTTTATTATAGATAAATTCAAAAAAGATTAAGTTTTAAATTATTTTTCATAGATCACAAATAGAGTTGAAGTCAAATAATTTAAATTACATAAACTATAAAATAATTTTAATAAAAAAAAGTTGAGTTATGTATATATTATAACTAATAATGTAGGAGTATATGAAAACTAAATTATGAAGTATATTATGATCATAACTCAGCAAACTTAAAATATTATTTACGTAATGATCTTATAAGGTACATATATATTTTTTAATTTCATTTTAAAAGGTAAATATTAGCTCAATAATTTTTTTTAAATTAAATAAACATTTATTTTAATTATTTATGAAAAGAATATAGAATATTTGATAATTTGTTGCTGAACTTCTCACATTGATGTCTTTAGATTGGTAAAATAGGTTTTATTATAAAATAATAAATATAATTAAATAATAAATGAATAAGGAATTACTGATTTTATAAGTAGCAAATTATTAGATATTTTTAGATCTAATGACTCATATTTAAATAGTTTAAATCGAATAAAAGATAACTAACTATTTTTACTGATCTATACAGAATTTCTTGTTTCGATACAGAAGGTTTATCCATTTTTTATAATTAAAATTAATTGTTGTCGAAAATAAATGATAAAATTATTTAATTTATTTTTCAAAAGAAAATGATGAATTTATTATTTAAATTAAATAATCATTTACTCTTACATAAATTAAATTAAATTTACGGTTTTTCTAACAGGTGCATCCTTCCACTCGTTGACTCTCCTTACTCAATAAATCCCAGGTGAAACTGCAATTTTAGATACAGAATATTATTTTGAAGGAAGAGCCATGTTGTCTAAATTTAAAAAAAAATCTCCGCCTTCTATTCTTCTTCTTCTGTTTTTTTTTTTTTTTTTTTTTTTTTTTTTTTGAAATTTTGAAACCGCCCTTCTCTTCTTCATCTCCTCTTTCTCTCTTCAATGAAAATTAATCATAGCTGTGTACGCAGAACCAAAAGAAAACATTCGGCTAATCACTCTCTCATCTTCTTTTATTTTCCTTCTTTTACCTTCGACAAAAGAAAAAAAAAAAGGAAAAAAAACAAATCTGGCCTCTATCACCAACGCTCGGTCTCTTTCTCCAGTTTATTCACCGACGAAAATCATCAAGTGTTAGGAAGCGAGCTAAGTGAAGCTCCTCGACTAGCCATCAGAAAGGCCGTGAATAACCGCCATATCTGACTTCTTTTCCAAAATAAAGTATACATTTGAGACTAATTTCTTCAAACTGGTAAGAACTTTCCCTTTTGATCAAATACTTGTAGTTTTGCTATTATTAGCTGAAAATTTGTATGTAAATTAGTCGCCGTTTGGCTATTTTACCTGAATTTGCTTTTGCATGTGCTGCTTATGTTTGCCGTTTTGTTTCTCTTCTTCTTTAGATTTTGCGAATTTAATGTTTGTTGAGGCGGAGGTGCAAACTTGGTTTAAGCTATGTAGACAATGTCATGTTGTTTAGAATATAACAAAACTATATATTATTTTTAAATGTATCATCTAATTTTTCATAAACAAAATTGAAGCTTGGATATCAACTTGAACTGTATTAGCACACCATATCTCAATTAAAATAAATAAGTAAATGAAAGTACTTAGTGATTCATAATTCACTTGAGGTTCAAAGGACCGATAACCTCGGAGGCAAGAGATTCATGACGCTATTTATAAATTTACAATTAATTATTATTGTAAATTGATTGTATTGGTTTGATTATGATATAAATAAAAAAATATAAAAAAGCTTATTCATACACAAATAACTAAACAGCTAAGTTATTAGGATAATTGAAACTTGAATTTTCAATGTTGCACTGACTATTTTTATGTACGGCATCTCAACATAACGATAGTGGCTATCTATGTTTCTCAAAAAATCTGAAAGGTATTTTTTTTTTTTTTTCACCAAAGGTCACCGGTGGTCACCATTTTTCCTTTTTTTCAAACAATTCTCAAATTTTTATACAGATTTGAGTTATTGTTATCCAAATATTAGAATTTATTATAGCTCATATTTTGAAATTTTGTTTTCAAATCTAGTTTTGAGTTATTGTTATCACTATTATGATGATTTTGTGTAGCGTCTTTTATTATTTGGATAGTTATATAGAAAAAAGTGTGGGTTTCCTCTCCAATAGAAGTAAGAAATTTAAAGGTAATCAGATTAGACTTGTAGAAAGACTATGGAGTCTAACAGTATCCATGAATAGCCACTAAATAGAGTAAGCGATTGCCGATGACACAAATATTATGATTTGTCAACTCAATCAGATATTTGTATAAATGATTTATTATTAGACTTTCTATAAAAAAAATATAAAAATATATTGATCTGTTTATTAATGAAATTTCTAATTTGATTTCTTCTAAGAAAAAACTAAACACGTAAGTTAAACAAAAAGTAGAATCTCAACTAAAATAGAAAGTTAATACATTCCTAAACTTATAAAAATACTTAACCTAATACAAAAGTAATTTTTAATAACCCATCAGCTACAGAATGTTGACAAAATAAATAACTGCGGTTTTAACCAGAACCAAACGTGATGCTCCTGCAATTTGTATCAATGATATTTTTGTGAATCGGCAAGACTAATAAAGGTATTTTAGAAACTCAATATTAGAGACTCGCAAGCTGAAAGGAAATCGACATCAAGAGTATCTAGTGCAATGGAAGAACCTACCGCCGTCAGAGAACACCTGAGAGAAAGAAGAAGACTTTCACCAATTTCGATATATGAGTACCATCAAGGTACCATTTCCTATAGAAGAACGCTTCAAAAGCTAGATTCTTAGTGACAAGTCGACGAGGGCGTCGACCGTTTGGGTGGGGGAGAATGTAGGGGAGTAACGAGTGGTCAAAGTCACTTGGATGTTAGAGTCCTTGTCCTGGCCCTTCATAGGTGCCCCTATGCCTATGAAAGGTGCCATTGGTTGCCTTGATATAATATTTGATATATAAATAAGAATTACCATTTTGCTCCTATGTGTGATGTTGTACTATGTTTTGCTATGTGTTCCTCGATGATGCTTGAATTGTTCTTAGATCCGAACCCATATGATTAGATATTGGTATTATGTTGTTCTAACGCCCATTATTGGCTTGTAGATAACTAATTGATATTCTTGGCTAGCTTGTTTGAGGGTGTGCCAAGCAAGCGCCACACGGTCCGGTCTTGGTGCGTGATATGGGACCATGACATTTCCTCATCAGTACTTTTATATATAGTGTAAATTGTAAAAATATAATATCTATAAAAATTTAATTTTATTGGTTAAAAAAATAAGGAAGTTATATATTTAAGGAAGAATAATTGTTCCTATGGTAAAGTAAAAAAAAAATAATAATAATGTTTCCTTAATATTATAAAATGAAAAATAAATTGTGATAAAAAAATTTATTTAGAGGAAATCAATGGAATTTCTTTCATCGAAATTTGTGATGGTTATATATAGCCCAATGGACCACAATAACATTTTGAGCTGCACAATAGGGGTAACATTCCATTTTGAATAACCTTCACTGTAGAAAACACTCCAATTCAAAATATCACACTCCATATATATTCTACAAGACGTAAGAAAACCAACCTGATTAATTAATTGCATCAGTTTATTAATTTGGGCCTAAGATATTTTTTCATCCATTCTATTGCAATTTAACTTTAATTTAATCTTTATACAAATTTCACCTTGAATTTTGACATTCTGTTGTAAATTTCGAAATAATTTAAAATATAAAAAACAAAGCTGCTATGGTTGACTCATAAACTATTAGAAATTGTTAACATTTTTTTTGTCAAGATAGAATACAATATTACAATTTATAACAGTAGCATGAAAAAAAAAATTATTTGTTCAAGACAACAATTAAATTTAATAAATTTGACTTAACGGGGAAGTTCAGATTAAATTAATGCAAAGTCAAGAGTGAATCTCATACTATATGTTTTATTTGCGATTTAAGTTTTAATTACAATTTAGGGTATTATTTTGCGATAGAATATCAAAATTTAGAGAACAATTGACATAAAAAGAAAAATAGAATGAAATTATAACACTACAAAAAAAACTTCAAATTGCGACCGATTTTTGCGACCGACAAAAGTCGGTCGCAATATGGATACCAATTTGCGACTGATTGGTAAACAGTCGCAGATTTTAGCGCGGAAAACTCGCGCGGGATTGCCTTTCAGTTTGCGACTGAATTACTGCGGATTTGCGACCGATTTTGTTTCCGCTTTGCGACCAACTTTGTTTCTGTCGCAAAAATGGGCGCGTCAAAAAAAGGGACACAATCTGAGACCGAAATGAGATAAAATTGCGACCGATTTTTTTGCGACCGCATATTTCAGTCGCAGATCGGTCGCAATTTTGGTGCATATTAAAACGACGTCGGACAATTAAAATTTGCGACCGATTTAAATGACATTTGCGACCGATTCGTCGGTCGCAAATATTAGGGCTTTAAACGCGCCCTCTTCTTTTCCTTTTTTCTTCTTTCTCTCTTCTCCTTCTCCTCTCCTCTCTTCTCCTCCGTCCGCAGCGCGCCTCCAGCCCTCCTGAGAACGCTCCAGCCACTGTGACGCCGCCACCGACGCTCCAGTCACTCCTCTACGGCGTTCGCCACCGTTTGGACAGCATTTGAGGTAAGCCGGTGACCATTTTATTTTTTTCCAATTTTTTTTTTTTTTTTGCGATTTTTGTGTTTTTTTCAATTTATTATTATTGTTACTGTTATTACTGTTAATATTATTAATATTGTTAATATTGTTAATGTTGTTACTGTTATTATTTTTTTCGAAATTTTTTTTTTCGATTTTTGTGTTTTTTTTCAATTTATTATTATTGTTACTGTTATTATTGTTAATATTATTAATATTGTTAATATTGTTAATGTTGTTACTGTTATTATTTTTCAATTTATTATTATTGTTAATATTATTATTTCGATTTATTATTATTGTTACTGTGACTGTTTATTATAATTAATAACATTAATCAAATAATGGATTTATAATAATAAGATTAACTAATAAAATAAAATATAATTTCATTTCATTAAGATTAATTGCATTATCATTAAATCTTTATATATGTCCTGTAATTATAAAAAAAATTAATAAGGATTTGAATTGAATATATGAGAATTTCAAAATGAAAAAAAATAAATAATTATGTCAGTTGAATTAAAATAATTTAATTACAATAATAAATATTTCAATTTATTTGGCAGAAAAATGATCATATTTAAGTAATGATCATATAATATCATCTTTTGTTATTTAATGAAAACATATAAGTAAATTATTTAAATTAAAAAATACAAATTTAAATCGGCATTCATTTAAATTTATTAAAAATATATATATAATTATATCAATAATTATACATGAATAATTTATCTATGAAATTAGAATAAACCATCAATAATAGAGGGATGGAGTTGGTAAAAAATCATACGTACAAAGATTCCAAATAACATTAAAAAAGAATTCTTTAAAATATTTAAATAAAATTAATTAATTATAGAAATATAAAATTATAGTAATAAACAAACAACAAAAGATTCCCAAACGTAATTGGTTACCTGGATGAGGAAAGTATTGATTTTTGGGGGATTCTATTAGCATATTTACATCAATATGATAAATATTTTTTATTATTAATTTTTAATAATTGTTAAATTATGAAATAATGTGGCACCAACTCTTATTTAATAATTATGTCACTTTCAGAAATTATTTCGCAAGTCTAACCATCTTACGTCAAATATAAGATAAAAATACGTTGAACACAACAAATATATATATAATTTATTTGTCATTCTCAATAATAAACTTACTTGTCATTGTTGTTACAGTTGCATTGACAAAAGTGGTGTTTTGTTAATTTATTTTTTAATAATTTCCACCGTTTCTAATGGATAACGACAACTTGTTTGAAAATGCTTTCATTATATTTCAATTAAAATATTTTATAAAATAATTTTAACATTATAAGTTAAATAAAAAAAGAAAAAGTTAAACGGCTAGTTAACAAGAAAAGATAGAGGTGGGCTCATTGGGGCCCAATTTAATAAGGCGATGGTTTAAAGGGCCCAAAGAATTATGGGCTTTTATAAATACGCGTTGTTTAGTTATAGTAATTATCAACATGTACTTGCTCCACTACTGCCTAAGTTAAAATTAAAAAGAAACCCTCACTAGAATTGAATTTTGCGTTTTAGGTTAATTGAAATTGAATTTGAATCAGGGTTGTGATAATTGTAATGAGTGCTGCAGTTTTTTATCCTAACGTGCAACTTTGTTGTGATAATTGTTGTTTGAGCAAGTCCTGTTAATGATGAGTTTGGATTGGAGGCCTAGTAGTGGCCATTTTGCCTTTGGAGAATGTTGATATGTTATAGAAGTGTTTATTGAAGTGTCTTTCTATTTGAGATTTGATAGTGTTGTGCCGAAATGCTGCCGAATTTTTTTCAATAAATTCAATATGTAGAATAGTACACTTACCTTTATATATATATATATATTTATATATATATATATATATATATATATATATATATATATAACCTTTGTATTGAATAAATGAACTTAGTTATTTTACATTTATCTATAGTTCCCCCTTATTATAGAAATAACCTTAGTTAGTTATAAGTGTAACTTGAACATTACATTAGTGGCATGTTTTAAGGCTAGATCAGACTAATGCAATTACATATAATTTACCCTTGATAAACACATTGTTAATTAGGTAACAAAAATGCAAAATAATCGAGATTGGATGTACTGGAGGTTCGAGGTCAATGGGATATTAAGACAAGAGTTCCTGCACGGATTGGAGGCGTTTATACAGTTTGCAGTTGGTAATCCCAGTTTTATGGATGGGAATAAGTTGAGGTGTCCATGTAATCACAAGAAGTGTCGAAATCGAGCCTTCTTAGACATCGATACAGTGAAACTTCATTTGTGCAAAAATGGGTTCGTGGAAAATTATTACGAATGGATACATCATGGTGAAGCTCGAGTTGCCAGTGGGTCAGGCCACTCCCTTCCGGTAAGTTTAGAAGTTCAGCCTTATCAATTTCTGTATGGTAATCAATGCAATGATATGGTAATCGATGCGAGTAGAGTACAATTTGATTGGGATAATATGGAGGAATCGCCAAATGTAGCAGCACAACAATTGTTTGACATGCTAAGTGCAGCTAACATTGAACTGTGGCCTGGATGCAAGAATCATTCAGTTCTGTCTGTTGTTGCACGATTACTACACATGAAAGCAGAGCACCATTTTTCAGAAAGGTGTTACGATGATTTTGTTCAGTTAGCAAAAGAAATGTTGCCTGAAGGCCATTCAATGGTTGATAATTTTTATCAGACAAAAAAATTAGTTCGGGGATTGGGACTACCGGTAGAAAAGATTGATTGCTGCCGTAATAATTGTATGATATTCTGGGGTGTTGACTCGGAATTCAGAGAATGCAAGTTTTGTAATCTTCCAAGATATCAACGGCGCGGTCAAGGGACTGGTAGAGTACAAAGGGAGAAGGCTTTCAAGAAGATGTATTATTTCCCTCTTGTTCCTCGCCTTCAAAGGTTATATGCATCAAAGGCGACAGCTGAACACATGACATGGCATGCTTTGCATGAATATGAGGATGGTATAATGACTCATCCGTCAGACTCTGAAGCGTGGAAACATTTTGATAACATTCATCCTCTGTTTGTTGCTGAAATAAGAAACGTGAGATTGGGGCTTTGTACTGATGGGTTTCAGCCGTTTGGCCAATCAGGACAACAATATTCATCATGGCCTATCATTGTCACACCATATAATCTACCACCGACAATGTGTATGAAAGATGAATATATGTTTTTGTGTGTTATTGTTCCTGGGCCTACTAATCCAAAACATAAAATTGATGTGTTTCTGTAGCCTTTGATGGCCGAACTTAATTATTTATGGGAATATAGGGTTCAAACATTCGATATTTCGACCAATCAGAATTTCATAATGCGAGCTGCTTTGCTTTGGACCATCAGTGATTTTCCAGCATTTGGAATGTTATCTGGGTGGAGTACCGCTGGCAAATTGGCTTGTCCTCATTGCATGGAAAACACTAATGCATTTACACTAAAGAATGGAGGTAAACAATGTTGGTTTGATTGTCATCGCAAATTCTTACCAGAATCTCACCCTTGGAGGAGAAATCGACAATGCTTTAGAAAGAACACGACTATTGTTGAACCCCCTCCACCTGTGAAGTCTGGAGCAGAAATATTACAAGAAATTGAAGATTTGGGGCTTATGAAAGTTACTGAGTTGGGTGCAGATGAGGTAAATAAAATAATTGGCAGGAATAGCGGGTGGAAAAAGCGAAGCATCTTCTGGGATTTGCCATACTGGAGTTCACTTCTTATTCGTCATAACCTTGATGTCATGCACATAGAAAAAAATGTGTTTGAAAATCTGTTCAACACTGTCATGAACATTGAAGGGAAAATCAAGGATAATGCAAAAGCAAGAGCGGACATGAAGGAAATTTGTCGTCGACCAGAACTCGAGCAAACTGTACTTACTGGTAAGTTTCCGAAGGCATGTTATTGTTTAGATAAACCCCAAAGGCAATTATTGTGCGAATGGTTACGATCATTAAGGTTTCCAGATGGCTACTGTTCAAATATGGGTAGATGTGTGGACATGAGGAAGTACAGATTGTTTGGCATGAAAAGCCATGACTGCCATGTTTTCATGCAAAGATTGATTCCTGTGGCATTCCGAGAATTATTACCAGGAAAAATTTGGGAAGCAATGACAGAATTGAGTCTGTTTTTCAAGGAATTGACGATGACTGTTATCCGATGCGATGATATGGACCAATTAGCGCGAGAAATCCCAATTGTGATGTGCAAGTTGGAGCGAATTTTTCCACCCGGCTTCTTTGATTCTATGGAACATCTGCCGGTTCATTTGCCCTATGAATGTCGTTTAGCAGGACCGGTACAATATCGATGGATGTATCCATTTGAGAGGTGATTCACTAACATCTCATTCTAATGATTACATCATTTATTTGAACTTATACTTACATATTGGCATTGTACAATCACAGACACCTGCAGAAAATTAAAAAGAATGTGCGCAATAAGGCAAAGGTCGAGGGATCCATTTGCAATGCATATTTGGTTGAAGAAGCTTCCACATTCTGTTCGCACTACTTTGACCAACATGTTTTCACCAAGCATCGGAGAGTGCCACGTAACGATGACGGAGGAGATCGCGTTCAATCTGAGTTTGAAGGAAATCTAAAAATTTTCACCTACCCTGGGCGTACGATTGGTAAATCAAAAAATAGACGATTGACTGATGCAGAGATACAAGCGGCTCAAACCTATATTTTATTGAATTGCGAAGAGATCACACCATATGTACAGTAAGTATAAATAATGTAAACATTCTAGACTTGATGTTGGCCGTTGTTAAAGTATACTTATGCTAATATGGTTCGTTCATAAATAGGGAATATATCAATCTTCTGCGGCTTCAAAATCTCAATTTGACTGATACTGCAGTTGATGCAAAGCTGGACACGGAATTTGCAGAATGGTTCAAATATTATGTAAGTTACTTTCAATGTACACAACACGGAATGTACATTTATTAAATTTGACTCATGTCATTACTATTTCCCATAGGCTCGAAGCTCGGGAAGCGATATTCGTAACAGATTTATTACGGATCTGGCAAAGGGGCCATTATCGGTTGCTAATGCCTACTCTGGCTACTTTGTAAACGGTTACAAGTTTCACACTGAGGGTTATGGGAGAAGCAGAAAGACAATGAACAGCGGTGTGTGCATAAAGGGATCAAACTACAGTGACGTGTCAAACGATTTTTATGGGAAATTGGTTGAGGTTTTGGAGTTAGAATATCCAGGCCTACCAATGAAGTGCACAATCTTATTCAAATGTGAATGGTTTGATCCTACGCCAAACATTGGCACGAAGGTTCATCCTAAGTATAATCTGGTTGATATTAATCAAAGAAGAAGATATACAAAGTATGAACCGTTTGTTTTGGCAATGCAAGCTGCACAAGTGTACTATGTCCCATATCCATCGTTTAAACGAGATAGATGCGATTGGATGGCAGTGTGTAAAATCAAGGCTAGATCAGTTGTTCATGCACTTGAAATGAAACAGTCTTCTTCACTCGCAGTATCGGAGGCATTTCAAGAAGTTAGGGTTGAAACGCAACCGATGCAAGTTGTTGAAGATTTAACAGATAGGTTGGATGATGAAAGCCGATCTTATGTTGAAATAGGAGCATCAGATGATGAAGAGGAAGAAGATCAAATCATCATGGGTACCTCAGAAGACGAATATGAAGAAGAGGAAGCTGATGAAGAGGAGGAGGAAGCAGATGATATTGAAGACACTTAAAACTTAGAGCAATTTTACTGTTAGAAATTGATAAATGTATATGCAATTAATATTATTAATGAAGAATTTCAATGGTATTCACTTTGTTTACTCGTATTTACCACATGTTCTACAATTCATATAATTGTATAAATTCATTTTATCTAGGTTCTGATATCTGCAGTACAGATGGCTAGAGGCAGAGCGTTTGATTCTGACGCGTCCGGCAGTGGTTCGCGTGGAGGTCGTGTACCTGGACGCAGTGCCCGTGGACGAGTAGGGTCGATCCCTCGTCCTTCGTCAGGTACGTCTGGGGCTTCGTCATCTGCTCAGCGACCGGTACTGCCGCCATCACATCCTTCTTCAGGTACGTCTGGGGCTTCATCCTCTGCTCAGCGTCCAGTACTGCCGCCATCACAGCCTTCTGCTCCTTCCTCTTCTACCCCCGTTTCTGGACCATTACAGACTCCAGCAGCTGCATAGTCACCCACTGTGCAAGGTAATCATAAATGTCATAACTGTCATTTTAATTATATATTAATTATCTAGAAATGTATAACATTTGTCATTTATTTTGCAGCTTCATCAGATCCACGTATCACCCTCAGTTTGGTAGCGGGACAGTAAGTACTTATTCAGATTTTCTGTAGGCATATTTTGTAATTATATTTTGTACTTGTTCATCTCTGTGATGCTTTCGTGTAATTATATTTCACTTCTGTTTTTTTTTTTTTCAGCATATATCCATCTTCTCGAGCAGCGAGGCAAATTTTGAAGATAATCAAGCTACAGCTGCATAAAGAAGGATACACATGGGATGCCGTACCACAAGAGGCGAGAGACTTTTATTGGGAGGAGTTCCAGGTACTCTTTGGTTTAAGTTATATCATCATTCAATGTTTACAATTCAAGATAAATCCTTAGTGTTTAAACGCTATATTTCATTTTTTTGCAGAAACATTTCATATGGGACGAGGCCATTACAGCTATGTTGAAAGTAGCCTGGGAGAAGATATGCGCCGATCGATACGCTGACTTCACGTATAGGATGAGAAAAAGCGGTAAGAAGCAGCAGTGCGTGTCTCAGGAGATATGGGAGAGCTGGCAAAAGGCTTGGGAGGATCCTGCATTCAAGAGAAAGTGGGAGATATTTGCACAAAACAGGCGCAGTGAGACTGGCGGTGATGGAGCAGGACCTTCGCGACACACAGGCGGATCTATATCTGCTATAGAGACAGCTCGATTATTAGTAAGTGACCTAGTCCATTTACAATACACTGATGTTTAATGAAAGTACATTATATATATTAATATATCATGAATAAAAATTTATTACAGGCTAAAGAATTAGGTCGTGAGCCCACACCGATGGAGGTGTTTACATACACTCACACGAAGGACCACGATCGTAATACCTTTGTCGACAGACGTGCGCTGAGCGTCAATGTAAGTAACAATGAATAATATTTACATTTACCCTCTAATCATTGCGAAGATGTACAAAGTTCAATATAATAAAGCTTGCAATTGCATTGATTAATTAATTTTTTATTTTCAGGAGAACTATACTACAGCTCGGGAGCGTATTGTTACTTCTCAGACCGATGAATCCGAAGCTGAGTCAAGAATTGACGAGGTAGCGCTTTATCTCGAGGCTGTAGGGGGCGAGAAGAAGAGGAAGGTATACGGCATCGGGTCTCAGGCATCACAGTTTTACACTGGCTCAGCAGCTCACGCTTCTACAGCCAGCGCAGCACCGCAGCCGGAGCACACTGGCTCGCACTATGATGATGATATACGGGCTCAGCTTGCTAATCAGCAGAGACAGATTGCAGAGCTTAGAGCGCATGTGCTGCGGCTGTCCGGTGAGGACCGTGCTGGTACTTCTTCCTCTGATCCTGCGCCTGCTACAGACCGACATGTTTCGACGTCTCAGCAGCAGCCACTATCGGCTCCTGATCCCGATGCTGCAGGCGATACCTTGCTCACCCCTCTTGGCGCTACATCACATCCAGCAGGTACTCCTCCCGGCGGTCCGACATCGGATCCTGCAGATGAGCAGCAGCATATATAGATTTGATTTCCGACCTTTTATTTTTTCATTTGTATTTTCATTTTTTAATTTGTTCAGAACAATAAAAATTACATTTTTATACTGTTCTTGAATTGCGTGTGTGTATATATGCATTTATGTCAACTTTCACAGGTGTAGAAAAATTTTGGTTTCAAAATAATATTTAATTTTTTTTATTCCCTTTTTCATTTTTGCGACCGATTTGATACCAAAAAAAAATTTTTTGAATTTATAATTTGCGACCGATTTTAAAAAATTGCGATCGATATTCTGCGACCAAAGTTGCGACTGAATTTCCAATTAAACCACGACCAAAATTTGCGACCGCTTTTTCAATTTTGCGACCGACTTATCAGTCTCTAATTTGCGACCGATTTTCTCATCGGTCGCAATTAACATTTGCGACCAGTGATTTTGCGACCGACGTTTGTCGGTCGCAAAGTATAAATAGCGACCGATTTTTGCCATTTTGCGACCGATTTGTCGGTCGCAAAATGGCGTTTTTTTTTGTAGTGTAATACGATACAAAGTTGAAAGTAAAAATTGAAAGTGAAATAATGTATTAAATCAATACCCTAATTCTATATTTTAGTTGAAATGTCATCCACACTACTAATATATAATTACATACTATTTGTATTAACACTTCATTATCAATTTATTATTTTTACTTTTTCATTACACAAATTAGGGATAGAAATTAGTACCCGTAAATAAATTGATTCGTGTTTTTTTTTTTTTTTTAGTCTTGGAGAAGGAAAATTTGAATCAGGATCTATTATCGGGCCATATATACCCTTATTCTTAGATTATGCTTTAGTGTGCAAATAGATTGATCCATTTGAAGAGGGGTTAATGGGATTTTTCATTTCTTATACTCGATTAAGAATTTATTTTGTAAATGATATCCTGTTCGTTTTATTAAATTAGCATAATTTTGAAATGCACAAACGAGGAAATTGATGAAAAGTGGAAGGTGGACAATGGTGTAGTTCAGACTTCATATAACACATTATTCCAATTTTCAAAAGATAGTATTGAAGTGGGATTCTTGATTCATATTTGAGCATAAATTAATTCGATCAAATTTTATCAAATTTATTTTTCCATATTTTATATTACCTATGTTGCATGGAAACAGAAGTAGAGAAATATAGAAATGTGGAAACGATACAAGAAAATAAAAACGGTATTTTATACACCGAGATATTTTCAAACTGCAGAGATGTACATGATTAGGAATTTCCGCGCATCATAATAAATAATTATATTATTTGAACTATTATGAAATTCAGTTTATCTAATTTTTAACTCCAATAGTCCTTAACAAGGAATTTGAAAATATACAAAAAGTAAATCTTCTAACACCCATCAATTAGTGCATAATTTTAGTTATAATTCAAACCTAACACAGTTATAAAAATAGAAATATAACCATACAAATAGTAAAAATTATTGCAGAATAGTTATTACTTAGGAGATTAATTAATTAAGAGAGCTTAATTAGGTCTTATTCTTCTATTGATGATGGTTTTATTTTAGTTGAATGATAACTTTACCAAGATTATTGCTTGAGAAGAGAGAGCCCAAACTCTCTAAAAAGGTGTCAATCCCATTGTATATCTTGTGCTTGGAACAAATTTTTCCTTGAACAACATAATCTTCCATCTCCTTTGCAAAATCAGCAAAACGGTCTAAATATGAACCCAACATAAACCCTTGCATCCTCACATTCTTACCTACCATATTTAACAGATTCCTCACACCATCTCTCTCTGTCCAAACCTGCATCAAAATGTAATAATAATAGTAATTTTTATTGGTTAAATATAATTCACACATCATACACATACCTAGAGGGTATAAATGAGCTGAGCCAGCTCGTGAGCTTCTCAAGCTTAGCTAGAGAAAAGTTAAAAAAAGTTTGGTTCAAATTGAGCTCGAGCCAACTCATTAGCAAGCAAGCAGAGTTCGAGTTCAAGCTGATTCATCAGTAAACAAGTCGAGCTCAAGCCTAATGATATTCAGCTTAAAAACTTGTCGAGTCTTATCAAGCTTTTATATGTACGTATATATAATATTTATTTTATGCTTATTCGAGCATCGAGCCAAACTTGAGTTTAAAATTTTTCGAGTTGAATTCGAGCCTCAAGTTGAGCTCAAGTTTGCGCAAATCTAAAATTTTCAGGCTCGTTGAGTTTCGAGCCAAACTAAATTCTATCAATCGAGCTTCGAGCTTGGCAAGTTGGAACTTAGCTCGACTCATTACATGTACATACAGATAAGAGATAGAAGTCATCTGACATACTTCATCACAAAACTGTAGTGATTTTGCAAAAATATGCTAACTTATATAATCTACATATATATACTTTCCACAATAAATGTAAGATCTCGAAGGACCAGGATGAATTGCTAACCTTATTATATTCAGATATCATACCACATAGAGGTATTTTTGCATTATAATTGACATGGTTAAGGACAGCCTCCAACATTTTACCACCAACATTGTCAAGATATAGATCAATGCCATTTGGAAAATACCTATAAAATAAGCCAATTGGGTCATTTATGTGATAGCATGTATTTATAATTCTTGATGTATCCATTTTGAGAGAAATTTTAATTTAGAGAGCAAATTACTTGGTCAAAGCAGCATCATAATCTTTTTCCTTTTTGTAGTTGAATGCATCATCATATCCAAGTTCGTCCTTTAAGTACTTTACCTGAATAAACATAATTAACCCAAAAAAAAAGTTCTATTAAAAAATAGAAAATGCACAAATTTACAAAGTAGCAGTCTTACTAAAATTTACACAAATATTGCTAAAATTTACAAGTCCAAGTGTGCGATAAATCATTTGCAAAGTTCAAGATGCCACAAGATTAAAGTTGCAAAATTTAAGAGTGAATTAATGTATTTAGTCTAAATTTAACTGATATCTTAAATATAAACCATTCAGAAACCACCAAAACGATGACAGATCTAAATAAAATCTAAAATTAGTCTCTGGTTGTTTTGATGGTTTGTCAATTATTTTTGTTTAACATATGTGTTAAATTTGATAAGGGCAATTTAGTAAATGTAATATCATAAAACATATTCCCTCTGTTCCTAAGAGATAGTCCACTTTCTATTTTCACACAGATTAAGAAATATGATTAAAGTATAATTTTAGTCATATAACTTTTTTATTATGCGCATATTAAATAATACATGATTAATTATTATATTAGAATAATAACTAAAAATTAATAAGAGTTATTGAAAATAAGGTAAAATTTAATTAGGGGATAATAGACAATTCAAGGATTAACTATAATATAAAAAACGAAAGTGAATTATATTTTTGAAACAAACCAAAAAGAAAAGATGAACTATCTTTTTGAGACGGATGAAATATTTTGGTCTATTATTAACAAAAACTACCCTGCAAATAACGATATCCGTTCATTTGTATTTTACAATACACCAGAATCAAAATCATCTTACATTTCAAATAGCTAAAATAACATAAAAGAGATTATGTACTTAAATTTTTTACAATTTTAGTTATTTTTTTTAATTATATCAATCCATACTTTGCACTAATATTTTAACATTTGTCTCACTTCAAATGTTTAGGTGGGCTCCACATGCGCTTAGTCATTTTCGCTGACCGAATTTTTCACTACGTAAAACTTCAATAATTTTTTAGGAAAAAAAAAAGAGTTTGAACTTTGACATTTTTTTAATGGAATATTAATTATTTAGTTTCTGAAGTATAATGAAATTATTTAAATAGTACATTCATTTTGGACAAATATT